>NC_081558.1:15673655-15726387 GCF_022355385.1 Mustela nigripes | reverse complement strand
GTGTGTGTGTGTGTGTGTGTGTGTGTGTGTGTGTGTGTGTTGGTGTCTGAGCACTGGACTCTGTCCGTGGTCCTGCTCTGGACTCGCAGGGGACCCTGGACAAATGGCTCACCTCCATGGGCCTCACTTTCCTCATCTGGAAACTGTTGTGAGGATCAAGGTTATCTGAAGAGGGTGAGGGTCAGCTTGTCTTTCCAACACTGTCCGGCTCAGGACTGGTACACAGCAGGTACTCAATAAATCTTCATTAAAGCAACAAATATACCAAAATTCAGGCAGTCAAGTGTCACTATATATATATATTTTAAATATTTTATTTATTTGACAGAGATCACAAGCAGGCAGAGAGGCAGGCAGAGAGAGAGGAAGGGAAGCAGGCTCCCTGCTGAGCAGAGAGACTGATGTGGGGCTCGATTCCAGGACCCTGGGATCGTGACCTGAGGCGAAGGCAGAGGAATTAACCCACTGAGCCACCCAGGTGCCCCTCACTATATATATATATATATATATATATGTATATATTTTAAAGAAAGCCCTGAGACAGAGCCTTTGCTAATTTTGAAAACATAACAGGCTTTCAGGGCTCCTGGGTGGCTCAGCCAGTTGGGCAGCTGCCTCTGGCTTCAGGTCATGATCCCAGGGTTCTGGGATCAAGCCCTGCATCCGCCTCCTTGCTGAGAGGGGAGCTGTTCTCCCTCTCCCTCTGCCCCTTCCCTTGTTCATGCTCTTGCACTCTCTCACTCTGTCTGTCTCAAATAAATAAATAAATAAATAAATAAATAAATAAATAAATAAAATCTTACTTAAAAAAATAACAGGCTTTCTTTAAAAGTGTTACGTTTCATGAAAAATAAACAAGAGATATTTGACTTCATACCAAAAAAAAAAAAAAGTGTTATGTTTCAGGATACCTGGTGGCTCAGTGGGTTAAAGCCTCTGCTTTCGGGTCAGGTAATGATCTGTAAGGGTAAGGGTGATCTGATCAGGTAAGGGTCCTGGGATTGAGCCCCGCGTCAGGTTCGCTGCTCAGCGGGGAGCCTGCTTCTCTACTCTCTCTGCCTGCCTCTCAGCCTACTTGTGATCTCTGTCAAATAAATGAATAAAATCTTTTTTTTTTAAGTGTTATGTTTTTTCTTAGAACCATAATCCAGTTTATTGGTACTAAATTTTGCCAAATATGGGTTCATCTGAGAATTACTGCCCCAATTCATACCATACTAAGGGCTCTAAGACATTTGTATGCAGAGCCTCCAAGCTTCCAAAGGCAAAGAAAGAACCACATTTACCTCCATTAGCAACTTCTACAACTAAACAAATGATCATTCTTTTGATAAATGTTTTGATTATCAAAAACAAATGATAACCTCAACCTCTCAAATCCACTGACATCAGTTTCTCAGCTTCCTGCTATAAGGTTGGTTCTGAATTCTATGCTTCCCCCCATTTGATCCACCAATGGAAAAACATCCTCTGAGGGTCTACTACGCAGTCCTTATTCTAAGGGACTCACTAACTGGCTACAGCGATAGAAAATGGTGGTACAGGGGAGCAGAAAGGATGGATTTTTCTACCCAAGTCAAGGTTCTATTTGTTCATTTCCTCACTGAATTATTCCACAGACATTGTCTGGGTACCAGCTATGTATTAGCACTGGCTTAGTGGCATCATTAAGAAGATTAAGGCCACCTACAGTGGGCCATCTCATGTTCTGTCTTCCTTTCTCTGAAGTTTCCCTGAACTGTCAACCCCACCACTGCCCTACTTATTCCCATCTGACTGAGGGGGAAAGAGAGGTAATCCACCATCCACCCTAACTCCCGGGGCAGTATGGGCTCCACACCTGTCCTTACCACTAGGTTCTGCTTCATTTCCCCTCATGTGCACCTTTCCATCAACAGGCCTGGCTAGGGGTACCCTCCTCCTTCCCAGGCTACTATTCCCTGAGACTCCCACCGCCCAGGCTTCTCAGCCTCCCTGGCCACTTCCTTGCATCCCTCTCCCTTCAACCACCTATTAAATTCTACCTTTGCCAAGTTTCTGCCTCTGGTCTGCTTTAGCTTCCCTGTTCTCCCCCTCTGCAGAGTCGAGGGAAGGGGTGTTATTAATATCAGGGCAATTAATTAATCATGAACCTAACATTTGTCTAAGAGCTCATTTTTATGTAATTATGTTCCTTCGTCTCGGGTCTAACTTTAGAATGAAAATGAGCATTTCATGAACACTGACAATGACAAACGCTAGGCACTGTTCTTTTACATAGCACGCGTTTTATTCTTGAAAGTCTGGTTTTTCAAATCTAGGGCTACAGCTAAATTCTCACCTAATTTGAAAGGCTAGTGTTTGACGTGCTCTTGAGGCCAATTTAGAGAATGAGTATTAATGGAAGGGAAATCGTGGTCTTTGCAGTTTTCACGACAGCTCACGTTGTCTTTCTGAACTGAAATCAGCCTGATCAGTGAGCTCCTCTTCTTGCAATTTTCTTGACCATTCTTTTCCAAGCACCCTCATTTTTATGGGAACGTGAAAGCTGTCTCCCGCCACAAACTACACAAGACTCTGACAACTATCCATAATCGGACGAGAGGCAGCAATTTGCTTAATTTCTTGGTAATTGTTCTTTGCCAGCTGACAAGGGTTTCATCACGGCCGTCTAACAATACAGACAGCTTTTCTAACTAGACAGTTGGGAACAGAAAACCCTCCATTAAACGACAGATGAGACTAATGGGTCTGAATTGCAATTTGTATCAGTCTACTTGGGCAGATGCCAGGATTTCAACTCTCCGAGCCACGCCAGCTCTCCTACAATTTTCCCATTTTTCTGGAACAAAAGAACATTAATTTTATCTGCAACATTTTTGAAAATTTCAGGATTCACAGGACAGAGTCGTCTGAAAGGTATTCTGAGACACGAGTTCTCCAGGCCTCCTAAATAATATGAGGGCTATTTGTTAGACGTGGGCATAGATCCAGAGGAAGAGGAAACAGCAATTCATCAATTCCACGGATGCAAAACAGTGACAGCAGTGCACAAAATGAGCTGTTCTGCTGCCTGCAAGCTCCATAAGGAATGAGTAGTGGAAACCTGCCGCGGCTCCAAGCCTGTCACATATGACACAGACTGAGAAATAAACTCTAAACTTAGAAAAAAGTATAGAAAATTATTTTGAGTATCTTTTAGTCCAATGATTCTTAAGGGAATGGCGAGGAGCAAGGAAGCACAGATCAGAATCTCACGGAAGGTGGGGGGATTTTTAAATATGCATTCCGTCTTCTTCTGGGACAATGGCATAGATAAACTATTCCCTATTCTTTTCACTGGTACAACTAAAAACCCTGGTCATTCTATATATAAAACCAATGTAAGAGTCTGAAAAATGAAAAAGAGAAGGCAAAGCGGTTAAAGACCTTAGCACCTGAGGAATGAAACAGTGATGAGTCCCATGGATTTTCTTGATGACCCGTAGGTCCTGGAATTGGCAGCTAATTAAGCCAGTAACCCAGAAATGTTAAGGTGTACAGACCAAAATTTTTTAAAAATCAAAAATTAAAAAAAAGAAGGAAAGAAAAAAGAAAAGCCTGCTTTCTCTAGCTAGAATTCCAGGGAAGGGACAGCCTAGCAAGAAAGAAAATCTAGACAACTGCTCTACTCTGGCCAGCATCACAGAAAAAATGGCAGCCCACCCCCACCAGCAAAGACTTAGTGGAAAGCCTAGACTTATAACCTTGGGAGGCTATAGCAAGGCAACTCAAACTCTGCACCAGGGTGGTGTCAGACGAAGTCAATGGAGAGCTAGATCTGCTATCCTTATGGACATTAACAAGCACTCCTCCTTGGTGGTGACAGTAGAGACCACAGGGGGTATCTGGACTTCTACCCCAACCAGCACTAATGAAGTGCCCCTCCCTCTCCCTGATAGTATAGTGTCAGAGGAGTCACGAAGTCTGTCCCTGCTCTGTGGTAACAGGGCCACCCCTCCATGGTGCTGGTGGCATCCACATGGGGACAGTAACAATGTCCCTTTTGTCAATCAGGGCAATATCAGTGGGGAGTCTCTGCTCCTACCCCTGCCCAGCTGTAACAAGGGGGTCCTCCATTCCCGGGGTGTTGATTATGGCCACCTGGAGATCCTACATTTACATATAAGTACAGAGGCAGTGCCCTCTTTTACTCACTGGAGAAGTACCAGGGAATCCCTGCTAATATGTAAGGTTTAAATAAAATCTAAAGTCTTAAAAGAATTCTCCAAATGTCCATATTTCAATAAAAAATCATTAGCCACACCAATAACCAGGAAGATCTCAAACTGAGTGAGAAAAGACAATTGACATATGGCAACACCATAATGACCCAGACTGTCAAAATTATCTTACAAGGATTTAAAGCAGCTATTATAAGAAATCTTCAATGGGAAATTATAAACATATTTGAAACAAATGAAAAAACAGAAAGTCTCTACAAAGAAAGAGAAGTTATAAGAAGAACCAAATACAAATTTTAGAACTAGAAAACAAAATGACTGAAATAAAAAGCTTAAAGGATAGGCTCCCAGCAGAATGGAGGGAGAAAGAGGAAAGAATCAGTGAACTTGAAGACAGTACAATAGAATTTTTCTAATCTGAACAAAAGAGAGAAAACAGACTGAGACAAATGAACAGAGCCTCAAAAAGAAAAAAAAAGAACAGAGTCTCAGGGACATATGAGATGATAACAAAAGATCTAACACTGAAGTCATTAGAGTTTCATAAATAGAGAAGAAAGAGAATGGAACTGAAAAAGTATTTTAGGAAATATTGGTCAAAATTTTCTCAAATTTGGGAAAACATAGACCTCTGTATTCAAGAAACTTAAACTCCAAACAAGATAAATCCAAAGAAATCCACTCCAAAACAAATCATAATCAAATGTCTAAGAACTAAAGATGAAGAAGAAAACCTTGAAAGCAGCCTGACAGAAACAATGTATTAGCTACAGGGAGAAAATACAAAAGACAGCAGATTTCTCATCTGAAACCCTAGAGGCCAAAAAGAAGTGTCACATTTTTCAAGTACTTAAAGAAAATAACCGTCAACCCAAAATTGGATGTCCAGCGGAATTATCCTTCAAGAATGGAGAGGAAATCAAGATATTCTCAGATTAAGAAAAATCAAGAGAATTTGTCATGAGCAAAACTATCCTTAAAGAATAGCTAAAGGAAGTTCTCTACATAGAAAGAAAATAGTAAGAAAAGGATTTTTCTTTTTAAAGTAGGCTTCATGTCCACCATGTGGGGCTTGAACATATGTCCCTGAGATCAAGACCTGAGCCGGGGTCAAGAGTCAGATGCCCATGGACTGAGCCACCCAGATGCCCCAAAAAGGGGAATCTTAAAGCATCGGGAATGAAGAAAAAACAAAGAAGCAAAAGTATGGGTTTATACAACAGACTTTCTTTCTCGAGTTCTCTGAATATATTACAAATGGAGAAGAGCACAGGAATGTAAAGTAAGGTTTCTACATTTCAAACTGGTAAAATGACAATACCAATGGGCTATGATATAATATATATGTCATGTTATACCTAAAGCAACAACTAAAGAAGCTATACAATATAGAAGCAAACAAAGAAGTATAGACAAATCTAAATGGAACTTTAAAAAACACTCAGGTAATTCATAGAGAGGCAGAAAAAGAAAGCAGAGAAGCAAAAAATAAAAGAAACCAAAAAATAAATTAAAACGTCAGATTTTAGCCACAACCTACTAATAATTACATTAAATATAAATGGTGTAAATATACTAATTAAAAGACAGAGTTTGGCAGAATTGATCTTAAAAAATGAACCGGGGGCACCTGGGTGGCTCAGTTGTTAAGCGTCTGCCTTCAGCTCAGGTCATGATCCCAGGGTCCTGGGATCGAGCCCTGTATCGGCCTCCCTGCTCTGCAGGAAGCCTGCTTCTCCCTATCTCCTGCTCCCCCTGGTTCTGTTCCTGCTCTCACTGTGTTTCTCTCTGTTAAATAAATAAAATCTTTAAAAAAAATTTAAAAAATTAAAAATGTGCCAACTGTATTCTGTTTAAGAAAAACTCCCTTCAAATATAATGATGTAAGTAGGTTGAAAGTAAAAGGATTCAAAAAATACCATGAAAAAATTAATTAAAAGAAAGGAAAAAAGGCTTTATTAATGTAACACTAAAGCAGACTAATAAAGTGGCTATATTATTAGAATATTTCATGTACTTGAAAGTACAACGTCATAAAGTAGAATTCAGAGCAAAGAAAATTATCAGTGACAGATAAAGACCTCACATAATGATAGAAAGGTAAATCACCAAGATGACACTGCAATCCTAAATGTATATACACAAAACAGCAGAACTGTAAAATATGTGAAGTAAGTATGAGGAGAATGGAAAAATCCAAAATTATAAAAATTATAGCTGAAGACTTCAATACCTCCCTCAGAATGAAGACAGAACTAGACAGGAGTTAGAATTCAACATCACCCAACAGAACCTAATTGACATTTACAGAACACTCTACCCCCCCAACAGCCAAATCCACAATATTCTCAAAACAGATGCCAAGACAGATCTTATTCTGGGCTGTAAAGCAAATCTCAAGAATTGAAATCTGTGATGTAATAAGAAATAAATTTGTATAACTTTCTGTCCCCGTTCTTGGCACAAGGCTCCAAAAATCCTTAGAATTTCCTGACAGGAGGGTTGGTTTGTTTTTTCCATTCAAAAGGACCCCTTTTCTGAGCATACCTCAGGTGACTTAGGGTAGGGCCCCTAGATTGGCTCAGGATAGGGATGGTCACCAGAAAGACAAATACAAGACTAAGACTTTTAGTCACACCTGCCCCTGAAGAGTAGGGGGAGATGGCGATTAAGCTCCATAAAAACTCTTGAACATCAGGATTTGATGAGTTTCTGGGATGATAAGTCAGCCAGAAGAGTGGCCCATTCCAGTTCCACCAAGACAGGAGCTCCTATGGTTGGGCCCCTTCTGCACCTCACACTGGCAGAATTCAGAAGTGAAGCCATCCAGTCCAGGGCTTTCTCTGTTGGAAGATTTCTGATAACTGATTCAATCTCCTTCAGAGTCATAGGTCTATTGAGATCTCCCATCTCTTTGTGATTCAGTTTTGGCAGGTTTTGTTTCTGGCAATTTACCCATTTCATCTACATTATCCTGTTTTAGTAATCAGAGTCTTTTTCTTTCTTAGTCAGTTCTAGGTAAAGGTTTGTCAATTTTGCTGATCTTTCTGAAGACCCAACTTTTGGTTTTGTTGGTTTTCTCTGCTGTTTTCCTATTCTCCATTTCACCATCTCTGCTCTAATCTTCATTATTTCCCTCTTTGTGCTAGCTTTGGATTTAGGTTGTTCTCCCTTTTCTAGTTGCTTAAGTTGTAGAGATAGGCTGCTGAATCTTTCTTGTGCTTTCATGTCAGTGCGTGTAGTTATACAAGTCCCCCATAGTGCATCCCAGAAGTACTGGTATGTTGTGCTTCCTTGTTCATTTGTCTCAAAGTACTTTCTAATGTCCCTGTGATTTCTTAGAGACACTGGTTGTTTAAGAACGTGTTGTTTAACTTCCTCTTCAGCCCACTGTGGTCAGAGAAAACACTTTGTATGATACCTACCTTTTAAAATCTACTAAGACTTGGGGCAGGGTGGCTCAGTGGGTTAAAGCCTCTGCCTTCAGCTCAGTCATGATCCCAGGGTTCTGGGATTGAGCCCCGCATCGGGCTCTCTGCTCAGCGGGGAGCCTGCTTCCTCCTCTCTCTCTGCCTGCTTGTGATCTATCTCTGTCAAATAAATTAAAAATAAAATAAAATAGGGACGCCTGGGTGGCTCAGTTGGTTAAGCAGCTGCCTTCAGCTCAGGTCATGATCCCAGCGTCCTGGGATCGAGTCCCACATCGGGCTCCTTGCTCAGCGGGGAGCCTGCTTCTCCCTCTGCCTCTGCCTGCCATTCTGTCTGCCTGTGCTCGCTCTCTCCCCTTCTCTCTCTCTGATAAATAAATAAAATCTTTTTTTTTAAAGATTTTATTTATTTATTCGACAGAAATCACAAGTAGACGGAGAGGCAGGCAGAGAGAAAGAGAGGGAAGCAGGCTCCCTGCTGAGCAGAGAGCCCGATGCGGGACTTGATCCCACGACCCTGAGATCATGACCCAAGCCAAAGGCAGCGGCTTAACCCACTGAGCCACCCAGGTGCCCCTAAATAAATAAAATCTTAAAAAAAAAAATAAATAAAATCCTAAAAAGAAATAAAATAAAATCTACTAAGACTTAATCTATGGGTATCCTATGGTATTGGGATGTGGTCCGTAGAATATCTACTCCCTAATCCCTTGAACACATGAACACGTTAGTTTAGTAGCTAAAAGAATTTTGTAGATTTAGTTAAAATGGAGATTATCCTACATTATGCAGGTGAGCCCAGTGTCATCAATCACACAGGCTGGTAAGGGCAGAGATCTTTCTTTGGCTGGAGTCGGAGAGACACAGTAAAAAGGGCACGTAAGAGGGGTTGGAAGCATGAGAGGGACCCAACCACTGTTGCTGGAGAAGCCACATGGAGGGCACAGGAGGAGTGCGGGCAGCCTCAAAGCAGGAAACAATGGTCTCCGGCTGCTAGCCAGGAAAGACATGAATACAGGGTCCTACAACCCCAAGGATCTAAACTCAGCCAACACTCCAAACAAGGTACGAAGCAGATTCCTTCTCAACATGCAGCAAGGAACACAGCTCCACTGACACTGTGATGCTGGCCTCATAAGACCCCGAATGGAGGACCCTGGGAAGCCCACAAAATTTCTGCCTTCCTAAAACTGTGAGATAATAAGTTTGGGTTGTTTAAAGATGCTAAGTTTGTGGTAATTTTTATGGTAGCAATGGAAAACTAATTCGGGGGATGTGTCTAGGATAAAAATAGCTATGAAAGACATTCTTGCAACAACCAGAAAACTCGCATATGGATTGCACATAAGATAATATATGGAATTACTGTTAATTTTTTTAGTTGTCAAATGGTATGGTGGTCATGCAGGAGCACGTCTCAAGTCTTCAGACAGGAATAAATGAAGTACTTAGGTGCAAAGTGTTACCGTTTCTGCAAGTCATGAAGCAAATATGGCAAAATGCAGTGATTGTTGAATCCAACTGAAGGCAAATGAATGTTCAAAAACATTTTATAAATCGTTGGAGAAAAACAAATGTGGAGTTAAAGAAGCCAGACACAAAAGAACAGATATGAGGGTATGGCTCAGTGAGAAGAGTATGGACTCTTGATCTTGGGGTCATGAGTTCAAGCCCCATGCTGGGCATAAAGATTATTACTTAAACACACACCACACACACACACACACACACACACACACACACACACACACACACTATGGGAGTCCAATTATGTAACTGTTTAAAAACCACATATAGGTGGTAAAAGTATATTGCCAACAAGGCAGTGATGATCACCTGATGTCAGAACACTGATTACTTGTCATGGGGAGAAACAAAGTTGTAAACAGAAAAGGCCACACACAGAGCACTTCTGGGTATTGGTGAAGTTGTATTTTGCAACCTAGGCGGTGGCTGTATAAACTAGAGTGTTTTATGCTCTGGTCTGCATGGGTGTAACAGCTCACAACTTAAGTTATAAAAATAATTTGTGTATCTGCAAAAACACTGGAAGCTTTTTCAAAATTTGTTTTTATTATTCAGTTAGGCTTTACCTTACACCAGAAATATCTGAGGGTAGGCCTGTACCTTGATTCCTACCTAATACAGTTTGGGAGCACAATCATTCCTAAGATCCTTTTTTTTTTCTGAAGAGAAAAACAAAATCACAGATCGACTGCATAAGAAGGCTTCGAGAGTGGGGCCCAGAAACCTGTGCTTTAACAAGCTCTTTTGGTGATTCTGAGACTCACAAAGTTTAAGAACCACCAGTATTAGTACACATATAAATAATCCTTGTTATTTTCATGGAGTAACGACTTCATCTTCAAGATCTAGATATTGCGGGGCGCCTGGTTGGCTCAGTGGGTTAAGCCGCTGCCTTTGGCTCAGGTCATGATCCCAGGGTCCTGGGATCGAGCCCTGCATCGGGCTCTCTGCTCAGCTGGGAGCCTGCTTCCTTCTCTCTCTCTCTGCCTGCTTGTGATCTCTCTCTGTCAAATAAATAAATAAATCTTAAAAAAAAAAAAAATCTAGATATTGCCTCCCAGGACACTTCAAGTCCATTGTCCCCATACAACTACAAGCACCCAAGCTATACCCCACCTGAGGCCCCAATGATATATAAGACAGACCTGTAAGACAGACCTGGAGACCTGACCAAACTGTGGAGAGAAGGGTTTTGTATTCTTATTTTCTAAGACATTTAAAGAGTGAACTAAGAGTTATTTTTTCAATAACCATATGGAACATTCCCTCATAGAGAAGCTGAGGTTCAGAGGGGCAACAGATGGTGCCCACCCCGTGTGAATGGCAAGACCTGTCACCAAAATCCAGGCCTCAGGGAGGAGCGGGTAATTCCATTGCCATTAGCCAGACTGGCCGGACTGGGCTCATGACCACCAGTGGGGGAGGACTTTGGATAAGACCGACTACTTCCTTGAATAGCCAAATCCAGAGGGGCCCAGGAGACCTCCTTCTTCAGTTACGGCTGAAGAATCCAAGAATGCTATCCTGGTTGAAGCCATGAACTTGGACATGTAACTCTTGGATCGGCACAGCTCTGCACAAGGTCAGAGGAATGTGTGTTTTGCCTTCATGACAACACGTGGTTCCTAACCTCCAGATGACTGTAGTCCTGAGCACTAACCGTAGGGCACTGCCACCAACTCCCCGTGAGCAGGAAAGAATTGAAGGATGGGCTGCTGATTCACTTCAGCTACGACAAAAATATCCCCCCTTCCCTCCCGCCCAGAGGGAAACCTCTGGAAAAAGGTTAATTTTCTGCTTCTGTCAGATAAACTGCTTCACCTCTGTAAGGACTTGACAGAAGATTCGCAGAGTCACTTTGAGTGCCTGTTACATGTTGTCAAGGCAACCATGGCTCCCAGCTCTCACCACAGGGAATCTTCCCAACCATGTGTTCAGGCTCTTACTTGCCCCCAAGTTCCTTTTGTTTTAAAATCTTTGAGGGGCACCTGAGTGGCTCAGTGGGTTAAAGCCTCTACCTTCAGCTCAGGTCATGATCCTAGGGTCCTGGGATCGAGCCCCAAGTCAGGCTCTCTGCTCAGCGGGGAGCCTGCTTCCCTTCCTCTCTCTCTGCCTACCTTTCTGCCTACTTGTGATCTCTGTCTGTCAAATAAATAAATAAAATCTTAAAAAAAAAAAATCTTCTTTGAATTCTTCTAAAATAAAAAACACTTAAAAATATATCTTTCTATGCTCTCTGAGCCCTCATTATTTCCTGGAGTTTAATCGTTCCTATCAGAAGTCCAGTCCTCTATGTAAACAAAATGCCAAGTTTAAGGGCCTTTGAAGCAAACGTAATTTTCACTTAGTAAGCATAAAGATCATGCTGCAGGTACGGTCCAAAGAGCTTGTGTGTTTTGCACAAAAAGAGGGTGATAACAACACAAGGTGGGGGGGGTGCGGAGAGAAAGGGCCAAACAAAGGCCAGCAGGGATGCAGGTGGATGAATGCTGGTGTCTGGGGAGAAAGAGATATTTACAAGACCATCAGTGCAATCTACAAGAAGACTGGTCCTCTGTGACGTTAGGGGACTGCCCTTCCCTGCTTCAGCTGCGACAATGGGAATGTGAAGGGGGAAAGGAGGGAAGGAAGAAGGAACGAGTCAGCCTCCGTGTTCCCGCAATCCACACGGAATTCTTCACAGATGAAGTTATCTGACCTTTAGCTCACTGGCGAGTGATTCAGAGTGGACGGTGTGGATAAAGCCAGACAACTGTGGAAGATGGGCGACAAGTGCTTGGCGGTCCTCTATACCAGTCTCATTTTTTGGAGTGTAAACTGGAATTTTTCCATCTTAAAAACAACCAAAAAAAAAAAACCAGAAAGAGAGGGGAGAGAAAGAAAAGAGGGGGTTGTGCTGGAAAGGAAAGCGAGTCAAGGGCAGGGGTGAGAGCGAACAGGGAACAGAAAGAGGATGCTGAAAGGGAAGAGAGAGGGAGAGATCTGGACATGTGGAGATGCCATGGACACCCCAGAGGCCCTCCGACTTCACGCAGGCTGTGCAGCACTGCCGGATAACACCTGGGAAAGCTCAAAGGCACCGCAAGCCTATCCTGGTAAAAATTCTGATAGAGCACAATTCGGATGTGCCTCCCATCCTGGCTCCCTGATAGCCTTTCTCAGCCCGCGCAGGCCGCCTTGGGGAAGCTGGGGAAGCATGTTGGCGTTTGCTTCAGCGGGCGACTGTCCTGGGGGCAGGAATTCCGGAGTTTGACTGGCTCTGCCGTGGCTGACGGGCAAAGCTGTCAGTCCTTATCACTGGGCACCAACATGTACAGAAGCCAAGGAGAGGGGCTAAAAATCGAATTAAAAGGAGTGTAAATAAAAACTCCTAAGATCACCGCGATCCAGAAACACTATGAGACTCAACTCGTGATTGCTCCAGTATGCGAGAGTGAGAAAAATCAATCCAGACACTATTTATGCCAAGTCCTGGAATCTGTTTCCGTTTTGTCTTGTGTTGCTTTGATGGCACGTTGGAGTATGAGTGTCTTTGGGAATCACTCAGCAAGAGCCATAAACAAGTAACAAAGCCCTCCTTTAGTGATTCTGCCACATTCCTTTGAATCCCCTCTGGTTTGAACTTTTTTTTTCCTCCTTCTTATACCTGTCTGAGTTTGAAGGCAACTCCGAGGGACTGCTCCCACAACAATTACCCAGATGATGCCTGATAAAAATCAGGCCCCAGAGCTGACTTCAACCAAGATGCCCGGCCAAGACCTGCTCTAGAACCAGCGCAGAGCACTAGTGAGAAGGCAGAGTGCGAAGTCGGAGACACGCCTGCCTCGATGGGCCACATGGAACAACTGAAGAGCTAACTCTGTCATTTGTTTTTTGGTCTTGTTTCTTAAAGATTTTATTTATTGGTCCGAGAGAAAGAGAGAGCACAAGCAGGGGGAGCGCGGCAGGTGGAGGGAGAAGCAGGGAGCCTGATGCGGGGCTCGATCCCAGGACCCTGGGATCATGACCTGAGCTGAAGGCAGATGCTTCACCGACTGAGCCACGCAGGTATCCCAAAAGCTAACTCTGTCATCTGTCACAAGGAACTCACGAGGTGACCTCTGAGGCCATCACCTGAGCCCACGAGAGAAGAACACAGCCCACACTGTCTCTGTAGGGAGGCTGCCAACTCTTCCAGGGAGTAAGTGCTCTACAAAGAAGCACGTCCCGGTCTCTCACTGCACAGTCTGGAATCTATTTCCTCTTTATTCTTCCCTTAGTAGATGTTCAGCCATTCAAATTCAGCTTTCGGCTTCTTGCTTTCCTTCTTCTTGAGATGACACCAGCTGTTTCAGAAATAACATCTGAAAAAGTGAAAGCCGGTACAATGCTAACGGCTACGTTTGACTCTCGTTCTGGCTCACCAGACATGCCTGAACTCCAGAAATGTATACATTTCTTCTTCTTCTTTTTTTTAATCCTGAGAATTAAGCCTCTTATGTAAGAATGATGAGAATGTAGCTGGAGAGCTGGACCGTTCTACCGGGAGTCCCACCTGGGAAGAGGCGGGAGAATGAGACCCGACCCGGGTTTTAAAGTGGGCTTTCTCCATCTGGGGAAGGAAGACAGCCTTTCTGAGCTATCTGAACTTTAAAATATTCTGTTAATTATCAGTTCTTATGAGACTTTGGGAAGGTCACTTGCAAAGGGCACAGACTTGCCTCATCAATTAAATAAACTATTTTTTAAAAAAGATTTTATTTATTTATTTGACAGAGAGGGATCACAAGTAGGCAGAGAGGCACGCAGAGAAAGTGGGGGTGGGGAGCAGGCCCCCCGCTGAGCAGAGAGCCCGATGCGGGGCTCGATCCCAGGATCCTGAGACCATGACCTGAGCCAAAGGCAGAGGCTTAACCCACTGAGCCACCCAGGCACCCCCTACTGTTTTATTTCCTGACTTCACTGGTCCATATGACCGACAGAGTGTAACATTTAATCAAAAAGCACTGGCGTGTGGGGCGCCTGGGTGGCTCAGGCAGTTAAGTGTCTTGCTTTCCTCTGGCTCTGGTCGTGATCTCAGGGTCCTGGGATTGAGTCCTGCGTCGGGCACCCTCCTCAGCAGGGAGCTTGCTTCTCCCCCTGCTCCTTCTCTCACTTACTCTCTTTCAAATGAATAAATAAAATCTTAAAAAAAAAAAAAAGACAAACAGAATATAAAGACAGGGGACATAGGGACTCCACCAGTACTGAAAACAATACACGGTGCCCCCAACGTGTCAGCAATGCCGAAGAATTTTGGCAGATGGAACCAAATTGAAGAAAAATATCGTAAGCCCAACTGCACCCCCTACCCTTAAGAACAGACTGAGCCCTTGAGAAGCAGGGCTCCGCTACTTCTTACTTGAAAAGGCAAAGTCCTGAGGGGACAGGGGGCCATGGGGCAAACAGAAAGCCCACAAAGACCCCTCTGGGTCAGTCAGGGTCAGGGGTATCTGTGATGTCACACCTCATCCCTGGGTAAAGACCTCAGGGAAAGATGCACGAGGAGCAGTGGACTCCCCAAACCCAGAAAGGAATCAGTGATACAGAGACTACCAAGGAGCTTCCCTTCTCCTCCCCTCCCCTCAGGCGGCTGGATCTCTGACTTGACATATTAGTCCACGTCACTGAGCAAACATGGGAGAAAATCCACATGGTGTCTATGAAGAGATTCTGCAACAAACAAGGACAACATGGCATTCTTACTTGTAGAAAAGACTCAGCACGGGAAGCAAACATAACTTTTCAAGAGCATCTCCTTACAGCCTCAAAGTTTCTGAACATACGTGGTCTGTGAAGATGTGAGATAAGATGATGAAAGAAGAAAATAAAGAAGAGGACTGACAAAGAAGCTGGGAACTGAATGAGATAAGGAAAAAATAGGACTAAATCTAAAAATACAATAGCAAAATGAGTATCTGCATTTGAAGCCACACAAAGCAGCACTGATTCAATAGAAACCGGACCAGTGATGTGGAAAGCAAACAGAAGTTCTTCCCAAAGGCAGAGAAGAACAAAGGGACCAAGGTCATGAGCGAGACAGGCAAACAAAGGAGGATGGTAAGCGGAGCGCGTGCGTTCTGACAGTCGGGGTTCTTGGGAACCAGAGCCCATAAAACTGCCACGGGGAAGAACCCACAACTGCAGATCGAAAGCGGTCACTCAGCACCCAAAACTCGGGTGGAAGCACTAAACTGGGAGACACTCTGATGAAAACCTGAAACGGCAGGGGCAGAGATGGGAAGAAACCAACAAGCATTAAATAGGGGTAGAAAGATTACTGCATGTACGAATGGACCAAATGGACTGTCTGAGCTGGTCCCAGGTTCCCCACCAAACATTGGTGGGTCAGAGGCTGTTACCTAAATTCCACATGGGGATTAAGCCGCACAGAACGAAGACTACTGCACATACCCCAGTGACTGTGTGGAAAACTGGTGAAATCTGAATGAGGCTCCTACTTTGCTAATAGTTTCATGCCAGTGTCTATTTCCCGGTTTCGTTATTATGTTATATTGTAATTTTATCCAATGCTCTCATTGGGGGAAGCTGGATGAAGGGTACGTAGGATCTCTCTGTACTACTTGGCAATTTCCAGTTAAGTCTATAATTATTAAAAAAAAAAAAAAAAGACAGTAGGTTGAGCATCAAGGTCCACTACAGAAATCTGAAAGAAAAGAAGAATTCCATGCCCCAGTAAACTCCTGTTCACAGATGAAAGCAAAAGAGGATAGTCATTCTCTGTTATGAAGACAATGTATGATGCCAGAAAAACAAGAGTTGAAAAAAATTTTCACAAATCCAGATTTTTTAAACGGGTGGACATGCTCTAAAAAGGTCTACTGATGAACACTAAAACCAGCAAAGGAACCTTCGATTTGAATAATTGTTATGGACGTGATTTTAAAACTAGAGGTAGATACCAAACATAATGTTTAGGAAATAACACACGACCAGAAAATGTATAATATAAAGAATAAATTGGGCCTAAAAACTCCTATCTGGGGCTGGGTGGCTCAGTTGGTTAAGCATCTGACTCTTGGTTTCGGCTTGGGTCATGATCTCAGGGTGATGAGATCAAGTCCCAAGTCGGGCTCTGGGCTCAACACAGTTCGCTTGAGATTCTCTTGCCCTCTCCCTCTGCCTCTCCCTTCCTCTCTGGCCTCATGCTTGCTGGCTCTATCACTCAAATAAATAAAATCTTAAAAAAAAAAAAAAGAAGAAAGAAAAGGAAAAAGAAAAGAACACTCCTTATCTGTGTGGGCAAAAGACATGATTAGATCATCCATACACACACACACACCCCAAATTCAAATATCCACGAAACATGTGGGTGGGGGGAACCTCCCTATCATGGACAGTGATAGAAATACAGACGAAAACATCTAATAACTGAAGAGTATAAATTTGTATGGTCTTCAAACCTTCAAATACCACCAGCCAAATGATACCTTTAAGTTTCCTTTAAGTACTTATATAAGCCTTAAACCTGTCCATGGCTTTTCTGAGAGCTCACATTAAAGAAATAATAAAAAATGGTTGTATCAAGATTTCTGCTCCAAGAGTGGGGGATGAACAGAGCAAATTGGTCAGTGAATTAGCCAAGCCCTGCTTGCTTGAGTGACCAGCAATAAAATGATGTCAATAAAAGTATCTTCATTTTAGAACCTACTAGGGACCCAAAGAGTCCCTCCCATAATTATCAGCCCAAAGAGATAATTATGGGTGTCTGGCCCAAGGTAAGTGCTCAGTAACCATTAGACAGTGGTAGCAGTGAAGACATATTTATCTACAAGACTGTATGACAGGTTCAAAACCCCTTATCTGCGATGCAGTCAATTGTGCCTCAGAATGAAGACCTATTTTCAAAAAATAATACCCAACAAGTTATATTACTATTCCTACAGGAAAATATACAGATATTCATTCTAAGAGAGATAAATACCAGTTCAGGTAAGATTTTGCAGTCGAATGAGTTAAAATAAATTTTTCAGTTTTTAGAGCTTTCTGGACTTCAGATTTGCACAAAAGGGACTGAGAACCCATATTTATAAAAGAGAAACATTAAAATCTATCTAAACGTACGATAATAAGGGGTAAACTTACAAGTTATAATACAGTCATAAGACAGAAACTATACCACTCTGAAAAGTCATTTTTTCAAAGAATATTTAATAAAATGGGAAGATGGTCATGAGTAGTGGGTAAAAACAAAGGCAAAATAAAAACACGCATTATGAATTTAACTTCGCAAAAGTAAATTACATAGATGTTTATAATTCCAGAATAAAAGACCCAAGGAACCATACCAGGATGTTAAACTAGCCTCACTGACCCATGTTTTTTAGACTTTTCTGTATTTTCTGATCATCTATGATAATAAGGAAAAGAATCCACTAATATTGGGAATCACTTAATGGCTGATGTTCTTGTGCCGGACTAGAGGGTTAACGAGTCCATCTCTGCCCTCAAAGAATCTACACTCTCCTCTCTGGAGAGCTCTGGGCAGCACTCGGCTGTCTCTGCATCAGACTGCACTTCATTAGCGATTTCTGGCACCTCAGAACAATGGGACCGGGCCTCCAGGACTTTTTGCCACCTCCACCAAATGAAACACTGATAACCTTGCAAGTCAGGTAAGTGGTAAAAATGCCATCAGTGGTATAACAAGAACTTGATTCAGCTCATGACCTTACCTAAAGAAGCTACCAGAAAAAAAGAAAAAGGACTGTTCAAATGTGTTTGCTTTCTTTTGCTACACTCATTAAATCTCAATTACTTAAGAAATTGCTGGAGGAGGAGGAAAAGATCGTATTTAGGTTTGTTCCAGGTGCTTCTCCTGAGGAAGAGGATGTGAACTTGACCTTGACAGATTCAGCAATGAAATCTTTAATCATTTTGTGGAGCATATGGATGCTAAGAAGGGTCCTGACGCTGGAGGGTCCAGTGAATCCCTTCTACCAAACAGGACATCAGTGTCTACGGGGGTGGGACTTTGGCCAGAGCGTTGAAGGGCTTAGTTCCCAGTTTCTTGAATGTTCCTAACACCCAGGTGGTCTTCATGAAGTCCTCCCATACCTGGAATTCTCCACTCACTTAATACAGAATTCAAAAGCATTTTACACCAAAATGCTATTTGTGACACAGCATTATGGGCTGTTATGAGACTCAATTTTGAACTTGGAACAAAGGTAAATGAATGGGTCAGTCAACTTAATACCTAGCCACCTAAAAAAACCAGATGGGCTGAGAGTTAATCAAGTTTATAGAGATTCCAATAGTCTTTTTAAAATATTGCAGAGAAGGGGCACTTGAGTGGCTCACTAGAGGTGTCTGCCTTCAGCTCAGGTCACGATCCCAGCATCCTGGGATCAAGCCCCGCACTGAGCTCCCCGCTCAGCGGGAAGCCTGCTTCTCCCTCTTCCACTGCCCCTGCTTGTGCTCCCTCTCTCGAGGTCTGTCTCCCTCTAAGAAAGAAATAAAATCTTAAAAATAAACAAATCAAATAAAATATTGCAGAGGAGAGGAGAAATCCACGTGTAAAGATTTTGACACACATAAATTCTAGTCAGCTGTAGAGTTAAATAAGAAGTTAACTCTCTTAGCTTAATCCCACAGAAAATTACTTGTCTGGAGGCAGACTGTCCTCCGGGAATACTTTTCCATTTGTGGAGCGCTAATCCCTCCCTCCCGTCCCTTCTCCCAACCCAAACAGAAGAAACATGGAAGTGGCACGGTCTTCTGTGCACGTGGGACCTTCATAAAGATGAAACCCTTCCAGGAGAAAGGGCTGACTTACCCTGTCCCAGCTGAAACACAGGCCCAGTCGATCAAGCTGCTTCCGCATGTGTTCAATATTACTGTGAGACAGAGGGAAGACAGTTTAGTTTTCAAGGGGAGAAAGCCACAGGCGAACCATACTGGAGAACGTGAAGGGAAACTACAAAAGTCTAGATTACTCAAGAGGGCTGCCCGTGGTGCCCTGCCCGGGCCAAAAAGAAAAAAAAAAAAATTAATAAATAAAAATAAATCACTAAGAATCGACGGAAATATCAACGTATTAGAATTAGAGGACACCTATTCTTCGGATTCATATAGGATCTACTAGAAACCACAATGGTCTTTGGTCCTGGGGACTGGCCCTTCCTCTGTTTATGATGGGAAACCCCTTTGGTATGGGCACCCCCAACCCAACCATATGTCTGTATTCCGCACAAATTTAAGCCAAGCATTTATTATTTTTTTAAAAGATTTTATTTATTTATTTGACAGATAGAGATCACAAGCAGACAGAGAGGCAGGCAGGGGGGTGGGGAGGGAACAGGCTCCTTGCTGAGCAGAGAGCCTGATGCGGGGCTCAATCCCAGGACCCTGGGATCATGACTGGAGCCGAAGGCAGAGGCTTTAACCCACTGAGCCATCCAGGCGTCCCCTTAAGCCAAGAATTTATAAATTTAAAATTGACTGAAGAGAAATACCCTAATCTGCAAATTGTGGGAATCCAAAAGAAACGTGCTCTCATGCTTATCAATCAAAACGTAAAATCTAAAACTGTCCAATAATGGGGATGGGGGAGAAAAGCGAATGAATCAACTTTCACATAATATGAAATAAGGTAATACATCATTTTCTTTTCTCTCCCCTGGATGATCTCCACTTAGCCAAAACAGTTTATTTTACGCCAGGCTTTGTGCTAGACATTTTGCAGAAGAGCACTTGCTATGGACAATGTTTGTGTCCCTGCAGAGTCTGTATGTTGAAACTTAACCTCCAAGGTGATGGTATTTAGAGGTGAGGACTTTGGAAGGGGATGAGGTCATGTGGGGGAAGCCCTCTTGAATGGGAGCCTTGCCTTTATGAAAGAGACCCCATAGAGTTTCCTTGCCCCTTTGCCATGTTGGGGATACAGAGAGAAGATGGCCATCTGTGAACCAGGAAGTGGCGTGGGGTGGGGGGGTCCTCTCCAGACATCAGATCTGCAGGTGCCCTGGTCTTGGACTTCCCAGATTCTAGAACTATGAGAAAGGAGTATCTATGGTTTATAAGTCAACCCAAACTATGGAATTTTTGTTTATAGCAGCAATGAAGACGGTGCTTAGTCTTTAACCATTCAGATGAGGTAGGAACAAGACTTTCCCTCTTGTAAAAAGAAATAAACTGAGGCACAGAGACATTAATTTTCTCAAGGTGATTAGGAAGCAAGAAGGAAAGGCAGGATTCACACTGAGGTGGCCTGATTCAGGGGCCATCTTCTTAACTGCTCTTTTCTCTGTGGAGGGGCTGGCAAACTTCTTCTGTAAAGGGCCAGATGGTGAATGTTTCCAGCATTGTGGGCCATATGTCCATCACAACAACTTGATTCTGCCCCCTGTATCATGAAAGTAGCCATGGGCACTATGTAAACAAATGGGTATGGCTGTGTTCCAATAAAACTTTATTTACAAAATCAGGGAGGGCCAAATCTGGCCCACGGGCCCTATTCTACCAATCCTCAGTATAGTTTACATCAATTTTGTGCCATATTTGATCCACCTTATTTGATTATCTTTTCTTTCTTTTTTCATTACTTCCATCTAATCCAGAATTAACCATAACTGAAAAAGTGGGAACTGGGGCTTAGGAGGAGAAAGAAAAGTGGGTGGTACAGAGGATGTTTTTACAAAGTCGTCTCGGGCTAAATAAAGCAAAGCAAGGTCAGTGACAATGGGGACAGGACCTGGAAATGCCCTTCTAGATCTCTTGAAGCATGGAGTGGGGGAAAGACCCCAAATCTTCGTGAAAGAGGCTGATGGAGTGAGTCCAGAACATGCCGCTGGGTTCTGGGATGAGGGATGGGCACCACTGGCCCACAGGTACATGGAACCCTGAGGCACAGGTGGAACTGAGAATGTGTCCCCCTTGGAGAAAGCCAGCCCCCAAATATATTGGCCACATAGTTCTACATGGAATGTTTAAGTCCCCTCTTCCTTGGTCCAGAATGGTGAAGGCAAAATTTAACAGAATTTTCAGAGAAAATGACAATGCAGAATTTGGATGTAGCTCACACCGTGGTCAAGAAGATGAGAAGCATCGCAGAAATTTAACAAATGCAACCCTCTCCTTCTTTTTCCTTCCAAATGCAAAGACTCAAAGGCAGAATAATGTTATAACAACAAAGCATCAAGATGAACAGATGAATAAATACCCAGAACCTTCTTTGGGACATCTCAAGGTAAGAATACAGCACGCTAGAAGACAAGCGCCAATATATACAATCCTGATCATGGCTTGGCAGACTGCAATGTTTTGTCTGCTTTGCTGTTTCTCATGCACAGATGAAAACATCTTTTTCAAGTTTCTGTATGGAAGTATTTGAAGATGCCTGTGAATACATACCTCTGTGTCCACCTTTCTGGATGTAGGTTCCTCTCGATGGCTGCATTTTCGGCAGGCAGGCCAAAGGCGTCCCAGCCCATGGGGTTGATCACCTGGCACCCAGGAGAGAAACATGAGTCATGGCGGGCTGCTAACAGCTCTGTCCATATTGTCTTCTGGGCCATACACAGGCATTCTTTCCTACTAACATGTTGTAACCCTTTCTGGAGGATTCCAGGCTATGCTTCTGAAAGCCAGCTGGTTACTAGGACATATGCAGAGGACAGCATTTAGAAGCTGAGATACCATGGTGCCCATACCCTTTATCTGAGTAAACTCTCCTTTATGACTACTCTTTACTTTCTTCTTCTTGTCTGTATTTTCTACAATAAATTGTTTTTCTAAAATTACAGAGGTTTTTTTTTTAATCTTAAAAATATATACATGTAAAAGTGTAGAGGCATTTAAAATGCTCACCTCCTATTACTATCTTCCAATGGAGGAGCTGTGCCGTCCAATATGGTAGCTACTGGCCCTATGCACTTATATAAATTTAAACTTAAATTAATTAAAATTAAAAATCCATCAGTCCCTCTGTTGCACCAGCCCCCCTTCTAGAGTGCAACAGTCACTTTGAATCATTCCCTGTAAGGTATTCCCATTCTCTGAAAGATAAGGAAGCCTACAATCTTAGAGCTCAATAAGGCTTTGGAGGCTGTCCTCCAGCCCAAACCCCCTTCGATTTCACAGTTTAAACAACAGCAGCCCAGCAAGAGTCTGCAGCCTGGCTGCAGGACACCAGAAGCAATCACCTGCAGCCGGGGAGGGCCAGGAAGGCATTCATTTCTGCAAATGGACAAGTTACAGCTCAGCAGGCAGCTTCTGTCCACCTAACATACATGCTACAAATGGGAACAATGGCTTGAAACGTGCACGGTGGCGTCAAGGGACAGCCTTGCTAGTAATCATATAGACGACCTGAGCTTGGGTTCATACACTTTGCCTTAGGACAATGACAAATACTCAGAGGTATTTACCCGCATCACCTCATCGCCCGTGCGTATCAAAACGGGCCATTTTCTACTAAAGAAAGAGGTCTTATTTTCTTTTATAAAAATACTTTTCCCTCTGGTATGTGAAGGAACACATATTCACTATAAGTAATTGAGTACACAGGGGAAAATATTCAGAAGAAAACAAAACGCGATTGTAATTCTACCAGACATACATAACCAGTTAAATTTGGTAAATTTAAATTTTTAGAAATAGGGACTATATATATATATATAAATATGAATATGTTTATTTATATTTATATTTATCTCTTATTTCTTTCCCACTGCACACCTGGGGGTTTTTCCCCATCTTTCTGTCTGGTCCAAGGACCCTCCGAGGTGCACTGAAGCATTGGCCATGGCCATCCCGCCTCAGGTCCAAGGCACCCATGATTCGAAGTGTCCCAGACTGGACTTGTCACCCCATCCCAGTCTCCAGATGTGTTCTCCCCCTTGTCCCACTTAATAGGTGGCAAGAAGAGAACAGGCCTGCCTCCCCCAGGGTTTGGAGCCACTTGCCTTGAAGTCGCCCTTCTGTTAGGCACGTATTTTTTCTAACAGGTTTGAGCAGTGTGATGGACTCATTCCATCTAAAGCTGAAGACCAGGCAGGCACCCGCAATCAGAGCCACTCAGACCCACTTTGGTGAATGGGAAATGCCCAAAAAGGCTGGCTCTTCGGGAGGCTGTGCGATCTGAGGGGAGGAGTACCAAACCCAAGCCTACCATTTACTGCCAGCGGGACCCGAGGCACTTGGGTTTCAACTCTTGGTTGTGACTGAAAACAGCCACCTTGCCTTGCTGGGGATCATACTGCCATGTCAGCGGTGTGCTCAGCATGGTGCCCGGGGCCCCAGTTGGAGAGGCGGCAGGGCGGGGTGGGGGGGCAGCGGCGGTGCTGGCCACTGTGGCAGCTGCTGTCCTCTGCTACTCCTGGTCCACAGCACCTCCAACATGGAACATCACTGGCTCCTCTGGCAACTCTGGCAGGTAGGGAGAAGCCTTGACCTCAGACACGTCCTGAACGTGGGTTACTAACAACTGTCCACAGCCCGTTGGTGCCAGGCATTGGAAGTTCTTAACCAAATTGGACGGACTGTGAGATTCAAATGACTGGTCATCTACTTGGCCTTCTCTTCCATAAAGGGGGCCCAGCAGGATTTTTTCCTGCGTAATTAATGACTCACATCGGGTGCTCTGCCTGAAAATGGCCCAGCTATTCCTGTCTCAGGGGGCTGAAGCAGGGGTGGTCCATGAGTGGGCAGCCACTGCCCTACCTCTGACTGCCCTGGACAAGGATACACTGCCTAGTAGATTTGGCCACATTTGCGGTGGTGGTGAGTCTGACCCACTCAGCTCTGCTTTCTAAAAGGGATACAGGGCCGGGGAGCCAACAGCACTGTGGGGTGCTCCGGCTTGCTACCACTCCAGAGGGAGGCAGGTTTGCCGTGTCCTACTGGGAAGCCCTGGGTCTCCAGGCCAAGATGACATGACTCCCAAGCTGTCCCACGTTCTGCCCCACATCCACACCCCTCCTGAGTCCAGACTGAATAGGGTCCTTTCTTTCTCCTTTACTAGATGCTTCTCAGAGCAAAAACGTGATACAAGCTTATTTTTAACAAATGAAACAACACAATTTGTGATACATAAAAGCATAAAGCTGACCCTCCCTCCTGCCCCTGCCTCCCCCCACCCCCCGCCCCGTTCTCAGCACTTTGACTTATTAGCTAGTAACACTGTCCTCTGCAGCCCTCTGTGTCTTGCTTCTTGCAAGCACACATGTACCAATACACGTACACATACTCCTCCAGCTTGACACAGTCCTGCTGGGGGCCGCCCATCACAAAACTCACCCCTCTGGTTACCTGGGCCTGAACACTGCTCTGGGCTTGTCTGTTGTCTGTAGGGGATGGAGGCGGGATGCAACAAAGATCAGGAAGGCAACAGCACACTCTTTTCACTCCTTTCTCCTTGGCCCAGAGGAACAAGGAGATGAGACACAGGCTCCAGGTGACCCCTCCCCCTTCCACCTGGTGGAGGTGTTTGAGAAAACAGAGCCAACAGGGGGACCGAGCCTGGGGGTACTGGCATGCTTCCAGGACCTGGTCCAGGTGCCTACGGGCTTGTTTCTGGTAGCACCACCTTTCATTCTGTGAGCTATGCCAGGGTCTGTAAACACCAACAAACTCCCCCTTTTTGGCGTAAGCTGGTCTGGGCTGGCCTGCAGGCCCTGGTCCCCAAGAATCCTGAATAAAACTAACACCTTTTAGGATATAACTTTCTCTTCAGCATTGCTCAAGTCATAGGGGAAAAACATCCCCTTGTATTAAACTCTTAAGGTTCACAGGTTTTTTTTCTTTTCCTTTAATTTTCAAAAGCTAAAAATAGATAGATAGATAGATAGATAGATAAAACTGCATGTCGGGGATTTGTGCTGGATTACTAGAAAGTTCTGCAGTACTTCCCTGGACTACACGGGAGTGTAACTTCCAGCTTCCAGCTGTGCGTGAATTCTCCTAGGGCTGCTTCACTGGCAGAAAAATGTAACTGTTGTGTAACTGCTCCAGGAGAAGGGGGAAAAAACTTAATTACCACTTGGTTTCTTTGTGGGAGCTGCCAAAATGGCACCAGTTCAATGCTCCTGCCTATTAACATTCTGTTAGATGCTATCCATATTTTTAAATAAAGTCAATACAGAGATGGTCACAAAAACCAGTCTGGATTTACATAATATTTTTCTATTTTTGTTTTCAGATGAAATTCACATGGAAAGATATTCTTAGCCCGCATGTTACCCAAGCTGTCTATGAAAAATCAAGTTAGAAAATCTTAAAAGCTTCTTAATATGCCATTCTTACCAAAAACCGACCAAAATGCAAATGCCTGCCCTAGAATACAGACTGCAGGAAGGCCTTTTTGCATTTTGAAGGCAGAAGGGTTCCCTCCACCAGGGGCCGGATCACTGGAATGAACCATGACCCAAGTTTCTACGGAGCAAGAAAGGGGTCCTATGACTCCTACACCCTGAGTTTCCAGAGACCCAGAGACCAAGTGCAGGACTCACTCTCAGACTAGCAGAGAATTCACGACTGTCAAGTCGTGAATCAAGTGAAGACCTGTAACACGATCATGAGATACCAAAGCCCATCCCTTTCTCTAAGGCAGCAGGTTCTACTGCTGGTCAAACTGTTACAGCCTATTTACATAAAAGATAACCTGTCAGGTGCTTCCTTTGCCAGCCTCTTTTGCTTCCTGGTCTCTTACACATCATCAACATTGAATACCTCCAATCTAGGTCCTAGATGCCCGCTTTCTTGCCTGTGATTCCTTGTGGCCAAGACTGTCCAAAACATTCACTGGAAGGAGCTCCTAACTCTCCTTTTTTGGTTCTCAAATTCCTACACCTTTCTTTCTATCACTGTAACTTGGTTTAACCTTTAATGCTAGGGCCACCCGAGCCCTCTCAGTTCCCGAGGAGTTAACTCTCCTTGGACATGAGTGCTTTCTGGAGAAAAGGAACCCTAAAAGTTCTAACTTGGGAATCTATAACATAAACTTCCGGTGTGTGAAAAAACATCATTTCCAGCTGTTCTTCTAACAAATACTCAAAGTATTTACAATTGAGTGAGAAGCCAAGATGGACAGCAAAACAACCCCCAAATCCGGAAAAATGGGACAGCGCCACCACCCCTGGACTGAAGGAATAAAGTGGGAGACGGAGGTAACAGAGCTCCAAGGCCAAGATGAAGTATAAAAACTGGGGGCGCCTGGGTGGCTCAGTGGGTTAAAGCCTCTGCCTTTGGCTTGGGTCATGATCCCAGGGTGCTGGGATCGAGCCCTGCGTCGGGCTCTCTGCTCAGCGGGGAGCCTGCTTCCTCCTCTCTTTCTGCCTGTCTCTCTGCCTACTTGTGATCTCTCTGTCCAATAAATAAATAAAATAATTTTTAAAAAAAAGTATAAAAACTGAAACACACGTGGGTCTGCCCAGATGGAACTGGATCCCTGAAGAAGATGCTGACCAGGGCAGAGAGAGAGAAATTCTCTGGCTTCTCGTTTCCTCCTGCACTCAAGTCTTGCCAGAAATTCTTATTGTCCAAAACCAGCTGGAGGCCAGCTGCCACCAGGGCTTGGGAAACGTGGTCTCCGGGGGTCAGTCCTTCTGCTGTACAAGGCGAACCAGTGGGTGGAGCTGACAGCCAACTGGCCGTAGGCCAGCCTGGGAACACCAGCAAGACTGCAAACCTACCACAGTCTGAGATATCAAAGGGGGAGTCAGCATCAGCTACGGATGAGGGGCAAACACTGGGATCAGAGACCTGGCAAGTCAGACCAGAGCCAGGCAGAAGGCAAGGTCTGGGAGCTGGGGCAAAGCCAGGCTCTGGTGTGGGCAGAGTCACGTGCCTGTGGCTCACCCTTACAGGGCCTTCTGCTGCCCCCAGAGCTGAGCCACAGGCGTCCCAGGTTTAGCAGGCAGGATAGATGGCAAGCAGACGAGAAGAAAGGGATACAGCAGAGAGCACGGTTACAAATGACAACACGGAGACGAGGCTCTGAAGGGATACACACCAATACATGCCAGGGATCACTGTCCAGAAGGGCCTGGTTAGAGGGGAGTGCCGCCTTATCTATGTTGTATTTCTTCTTTTTAAAGGGGAGAATATGGAACGTTACATACAATTTAAAAATAACATTTTTTAAAAAGGAAAAAAAGAACAGGCAAAGATACATAACAGTTCTTCCTCCAACACAGGAAATAAGATCAAGTAGAGGTAAGAAAACTTCTCGGGTATAAGGGAAGAAAGTGAGGGCAGCTGGTCGTCTGCCTTCCTGATGGCAAGAGAAATAGCACAATTACTGCTACAAAAGGGCCAACCTATTTCCTAGGAATGACCAGCTTTCTCTCCTTTTCATGATGAAACAAAAGTTTAGAGTTGAAACCAAGGCAGCTTCTAGCCGAGAGCAACCATGGTTACTGCTTCTCAAAAAACTATTTTCAGAGAGCATCATGGTTTCTCTGGAGTAGATTCAACGCTTTATTTCCAAGAAATAAGAAATAAAACATTGAATTTTGTTTAGCAAGTGTAATAACCCGCCATTATTATAGACTGAGGATCCAAATCAAGCAACGATTTCAGACTAGAGAACCCAAATGACAGTATCACGGCCCAAAACAGAAGATCTCCCCTGGGAAGGTGGAGAGACATGATAAGCAGATAAATCAGCCAGTTTCTAATCAAGACACTGGACCAGCAATTCATTCTTCCCTTCAAATGATACAGGAGAGGATAAGCTGTGGAAATCCACTCTCTACTTCCAGAAGCTGCAGAGTGTCAAAAATTTGAAAACGAAATGCCACGCTATGTGCCCTCTGGGCACTTCATACACACTTGTTGACTGGCTGGCCAGCTAAAAATTGATGAAACATGTATTCTCATCCACTTGCTAAGAGCTCCCCTCGCTTCCTGATATTTAGAGGTAATCACGTTATGATCACGCAGCAGCCACTCACAGAGCCTCAATTTACTTCCTCCTCCATAGCAAATAGCAAAAAGGTTGAAGCAGAAAACCCAACTGAGCAGTGCATTTGGCCTGAGACACATGAGTCCAAGCCCAACCCTATGAGGGGGACTGGCCACCCTGATGCTGTCATCATCCTGTTTCTGGCCCAGAGGGTGCCAGGGAGACCAGCCAGGGTGTAAAGTGCGTTATTGTATTTTCCAATCCTCGGTGCATATAACATATGAAGACACATCAAAATCACCATATGTGCCAAGCCTTAAATATGTCATCAGATATTGTATGAGTTTCAGAAGAAGACAATCGGCAGGGCAGCCTTTTCTGACTCTTGAAAGAGAATAACTGATCTCTGGCTTCAAGAGGCCCCTGCTTCAACATCCAAATATTAGGACTTCTTTATTATTGCTACTATTAATTGGGTTACACTGGGAAATTGTGTTACAGTTTTTCTCACTGATGACCTCACAGGAACCCTGCCTCAAATCTGTGAGGTAGGTCAGGCAGGTACCACCACCGCCACTGACTAAAGCCCCTATTTCCTGATCAATTCATCACCCCAAACCACCTGCCTCTCCACTTATAAAGGCCACATCTAAGCTGTGTGTCTGTGGCTGGTCAGCTCTTCATGACATTAGCTTTCCCCAAGAGAGCTGTGATGATCATGACTTTCAGGACCATCTCCATGACCGGCTTCAGGCGTGGAGGGCCACAATGATCCACCTGTCCTCTTGTCTCTTTTCTCTCCTTTGCACAACTTATTTGTCACTCTAAGAGGAAACCAAAGTAAAAGCAACCCTGAACTTTCCAATTCATCATGCTCATCCATTCTCAAACCCAAATTACAATCTGTGGTCTGGCTGGGCTCACCAAATTCAAGGACAAACCCCAGGCTGGCAGAAGACATTTGCATTGCATTTAACCAACACAGAATCAGTAATCCAGACTGTGTAAGGAATTCTATAGAGCAATATGAAAAAGACAAACAACCCAAGAGAAACTTGGCAAATAATGTGAACAAAGCAAACAAAGAAGAAAATTAAATAGGCAATAAACATATGAAAATATCTCAGCTTCACGAGAATATTACTCAGGAAAATGTAAATTAAAAACACAACTGGATGCCATTTCCCATATGACAAATTAGCACAGACTAAAAAGACTAACCTTACTAAGTGCTGTCAAGGATGTAGAGCAGTTACAAATGTCATTCATTGCTGGTGGAAGTAATAATTGCCCTTGAAAAGCAATTTAGAAAGATGTAGTAACACTGAGCTATGTATACTCTATGACCCAGCAACATCACTTCTCCCACAGGCTAATCAATCGAGTACAAGGACATGCATTGGAGCAAAAATCTGAAACAACCTAAAACTATCCAGGCAAAAATGGATAATTAACTATTGGCATAATTATAAAAGTATTTATAATGGATGAAATAACTCTAGAGAGAGACATGGTCAGGATAACCCTTGATGGAAAATACTGAGTGAAAAAATATGTGGAATACCAAAATATGTTTTATATAAAATTTAAAACACAATACTACATATAAGTGTGTATGTATCCCTAAACAATAGAGTAAAAGCATGAAAACATGAAGGCAAAGGACATAGAGTAACTCCTGAATAATGGTCACTTTGACTTCAAGGATTGGAATTGAACTCTTCTCTGCAACATAAAAAAGGGAAAAAAAACAAGAGTTGAGACTAATAGGATTACATGGTGGTATCTTTTTTTTTTTTTTTTTAAGATTTTATTTATTCTTTGGAGGGACAGACAGAGACAGAGAACAACAGGGTGCAGGGGAGTGAGAGAGGGAGAAGCAGGCACCCCACTGAGCAGGGAGCCCAATGCAGGGCTTGATCCCAGGACCTTGGAATCATGACCTGAGTTGAAGGCAGATGCTTAACGATTTGAGCCACCCAGGAGCCCCCCTGGCATCTTCTAACAGGATACAGATCTGGGTAGTTATAATAATGCTCTCTGGACTTCTCTGTTGTAAATGTTCCATAATTTTTTAAAGTATCCTGTTTAAACTAAAGGGGATAAATGAGAGTACCCAGGAAAAGTAGACAGGGGAAAAAAAAGAGAAGGCAGTCCAGCACAGAACTGGAGGTAAAGTAGAGAAATTCCTTGAAAAATACAACTTAAAACTGACACGGAAGAAAACAGAATATCTAAATAGCTCTATAGCATTAAAGAGATAGACTCTGTCCTTTTAAAACTTCCCACAAACAAAATGGCAGTCCCAGAATGGTGAATGGTATTAAACATAAGGAAGAAATAATACCAATAATACACAATGCTTTCAGAAAATAGAAGGGAACACCTTCTAGTTCGTTTTATGAGGCCAGCATCATCCTGACTGCAAAACCAGACAAAGACGTTAAAGAAAAGAAAATTTCAGAGCAGTATCTCCCATGCATGTAGAGAGATTAACAAATTATATACAGCAATTCATGCATTAAAAAAAAAAGTACATCATGACCAAATGAAATTTGTCTCAGAAACACAATGTTGGTTTAAAATTTTTTTAAAAATCCATTAACATATCACATCAACAGAATAAAAGAGAAAAACTTCATTCCATCTCAACAGATGCAGAAAAGGCATTTCACCAAAATCAACACCAATTCATGAGAAAAACTCTAAGCAAAGTAGGAATACAGGGCAACTTTCTCAATCTGATAAAAGAATATGCAAAGATGGAGTGGGGCAGGGAAAGTTTGTGGAGTAAACTGGGAGGGAGAAGCCAAGATGCAGAAGTGCCTGGAGAGGGGGGTCTCACTGAGAGCAGTGTTTTAAGGAGGAGGAACTGGTCTACCATATTTCATGTTGCTGAGGTTGAGAAAGTTGAGGACAGAGGCGCATCCACCCCCAGGTCACTGAGAGCCTTGAAGAGAGCAGAATTGCTCCAAGGCTCACTCTTTTACTTCCCATACTATTCTTTGTGTAACTTAGAATTATTTCATGCATCTCCACTCAAGAACAAAGCAAACCAGTCAACAAATTAAGAAGTTCTAGAAAAATCCAAAGCTTGCTGAATTTTTCTTAGGCCTACTGACTGATTTTTGAACCTAAGACTCTAGTATTTCCATTTAATACAATATAAATCCCAGTGTTAGAAAAAAGCTGATACCAATGACTATATATTGAATGAATGAATGAATGAATGAATGAATACACATGTCAGACCCCACTGTTACTCCAGATTAGATATTCCTTTCTTCTTATAGTGAGAGCCATTGAACCTGACCTGAATCCAACCCTGCTCTACCTCTGGGACCAGTCCTGACATTGGGAATGGATTTGAACACAAGAGTAAGCTCAAAAGGCTTTGATGTTATTGACAATCACACTGAAATTTCTGTTTCCCTTTTGCCATATCATGGAGTTATACAGGGGATGAACTGACTTAAATATGGCTTGTGAAAATTAACAACAATTAATTTCAGCAGAACCTGGAGAATACCCCAAAAGACAGTGCATCATCTTAAACAGAACAACTGAAACTTAGAAACAAAGAGAACTCTAGGTGCCTGTTGACCACACGGACTCAGACACCATAAAACAGACAACAGAGAGTGGTGGCTTCGGGCAACCCACCAGGTCATAGGCTAGATAATATAAATTACAGGCAATGTTTTACAGTTGAGCTGCTTCTGAGGAGGTAACTTCACACAGCGTGCTTCAGACCGAAGAGAGTGGGATTCGTTTATTAACTGATAGTGGCCAACCTCCCAGAGTAAACCAATTCAATGCAAATAATAATGGCAGCTATCACTTATTAAGGGTTATTACCCCAAACACACATGTACTATCTCACTGAACCCACACAACAGCCCCACGAGGCAAGAATTACTGTTATCCCTATTTTAAATATGAGGAAAGTGGTGATTCAAAGCCATGAAATGACTTGTGCGGGGTGTCTCTCAGCAAGAAGGTGGCAGAATGCGGTTCAAAACTAGGTCATGCGGGGCGCCTGGGTGGCTCAGTGGGTTAAGCTGCTGCCTTTGGCTCAGGTCATGATCTCAGGGTCCTGGGATCGAGTCCCACATCAGGCTCTCTGCTCAGCAGGGAGCTTGCTTCCTCCTCTCTCTCTGCCTGCCTCTCTGCCTACTTGTGATCTCTCTCTGTCAAATAAATAAATAAAATCTTTAAAAAGAAAAAAAAAAACTAGGTCATGCAACTCCTGGGTCCAGCCTGACCTTGGACTTCAGTTACTCTAGGAGTCTCCATTTTGTCTCCTGGGCCTGAGTAGCTCGGGGCCTGGAGCTCTGCCTTGAGTTTCCTCTAGAACATTACATCCCATCCAAGGGAATCAGGATCCCACCCACACGCCCTCAACCACCTGCACCTTCTCATAAATGCACAATTTTGCTATAAAAGCTTAATCTTCATCAATTTGCCTGTACTCCCTAACTGTCCAAAATAAGTTGGCGTAAGTAAAAAACCGGAAGATAAATCTAGTCGAAGAAACACAGTAAGACAAAGAATTATACTCTAGGCAAAGAGCCAATTCACTCCGCGCCTTCTCTTTCTAATAAACATCGCAGCAATGACGGAAAGCAATGTCTGGGGAAAATAACATTCGACATAAACCAGGAAGACAAATACCTTTGACTATTAAAGCAGAACACAAATTTCTGCATTTGGTAGTATAAAGTTATTAACTCTTCTAGTGACACAGAGCCATTATAACTTGCCTTCCTTTTTAGGAATACTTCTTGCCAATGTCAGTTCAGCATAAATTTTCAAACCAATTGTGACAACAGATGCACTTACGTGTCTAAAAGAAAATCTTTACAAAGAGCCAGGAGGTGGCAGATGTCATCTGTACGGACCCTACCAGGTTAATAACAGGAACAGCCAGCGGAAGTACCAGCAAATGTTTTAACCATTGCCTCTCTGGGAGGAAAAGAGCCCAGAGTTGTAGCGTTTGCTGACATCCATGGTATGGATGTCCCACCATGGCTGGATTTTAAGCTCCTGGGGGGACTGATGAACTCAGAGTTGGACAGAGATGTGCACAGGAGGCTCTTGGGAGCTGCTGTGAGTAGTATTTACTGGTTACGTACTATGTGCCAGGTATGTGCCAAATACTTCATCACGGTCCTCTTTGATTCTTGTAGCAGGTCTCAATGGGCGGGTGCTGCTTTATACCCATTTTACAGATGAGGGAAAACTAGGTTTTGAGAGGTTAAGTAACTAGTTAAAGGTCACATAGCTAGTACATGTTAAGAGTGGGCATTTGAGTCCTGGACAATCGGGTTCAGCAGCCCATGTTCTCAAACCTTCTTCCATCCTGCCGCTCTGTAAGTGGTTAAAGAAGATGGTACCGTGATCATTCCCACCTCATTTTACAGATGATACACTGCTAAGGAGTAAAGGGTAAGCTTAAAGGGGTAACTGGCACTGGAGTGAAGGGCACTGGCCCACATTGGCTACAAAAGGGTCTTTCTCTTCCTGTTCTGGTAAATTTCACCTTGTCCTTCAAGACCTACGTCAGATGCTCCTTTAGTGGAGCCTTTCCCAAATGCCTGAGTTGTTACTCCCAAGATTATTTTTTTCCCTCAAAAATTTTTAAATTTCCCCATTATAAAAAAAAAAATCCATGCTCATTAAAGAATACAGAAAATGTCAAACAGAAAGAGAAAATTCTCTTGGGACCCCACTTCCTTCTCAAAGCATTTGATGCACATCTGTACTGTAGGATTCACGCCTCGACACGATGACCATCGATTGTGTGTTTCACCCCTGCCCAACTGTGAGCTCATCCTGGGAAGATGGCCCGTGTTACCAACATTGGTAGCTGTAACTGACCCCATCCCCACCCCACCTCCATCCCCAGCACAACACCAAACACACGGCAGTCCCTCCCCATCGTGCCCCACCCTCCTCCCCACCATTCATCCAGACACTTTATTAGCTCTTCCAGTTCGTAAAAGGAAACATGGGGCTTTTCGTGTTTATCGTCAAAACTGTCCTACTTTGAACCCAAATCGGTTCTCTTCATTTGTCTCGACCACATTAACGACATTCTTGCATCCCTAGGTGGGGGGTGGGTAGCAGGCGGGGGGGCGGGGGGGCTATTCCAGCAGCCATCGTTCCTTACCTGCATCCCTCTCATCTTCTGGAAGCGTGCGATGGTGTCGCTGATGGTGTACACACGCACGTGGCCCATGTGCAACTTGCCGGAAGGATATGGGAACATGGACAGTACGTAGAACTTGGGTTTTGATTTCTGGGAAAGAATTGACAAAGGATGACAATGAGCATTTCTTAAGCATTTACTGGGGCCCTATATGCACATAAAACGTTGGTGCTGTACTCAAGGTAATAGTTTAACATTTTTAGAAGTTTCCTTTAAAAAAAAAAAAAAAAGGGCACCTGCATGGCTCAGTAGGTTAAGAAACTGCCTTCAGTTCAGGTCATGATCCCAGGGTCCTAGGGTCGAGTCCTGCATCGGGCTCCCAGCTCGGCAGGGAGCCTGCTTCTCCCTCTGACCCTCCCTTGCTCATGCTCTCTCTTCCACTCACTCTCTCTGTCAAGTAAATTTAAAAAAAAAAATCTCAAAAAAAAAAAAAAGCTACTCCTATAATGTGAATTGACAAAAGTGTCAAAAACCAAAATTCAAAGCCCTGCTTTAAGCTGAAGAATGTGGCGCCTGGGTGGCTCAGTGTGTTAAAGCCTCTGCCTTCAGCTCAGGGTCCTGGGATCGAGCCCCACATCAGGCTCTCTGCTCAGCAGGGAGCCTGCTTCCCTTCCTCTCTCTCTGCCTGCCTCTCTGCCTACTTGTGATCTCTGTCAAATAAATAAAATCTTAAAAAAAAAAAAAAAAACAAAACTGTTCAAGCTGAAGAATGTCCGAAAGAATGCCAAACAACCTCAGAGTGCTAATCACCCATATATATTTTTAATGTGTTTTTCCCCCCCTTTTAAAAGCTTCTCTGTTAAGACAGTTTTCTACTTAGGTCTTAAAGAAGTGTGTTTTTCTAAATGAAGCTCTAACACATAGATCCGTATAATTCAAGGACACATCAGTTGAATCACACAGATGTGACATCTCTAAGTCCCCTGGAGCTGCATTCAGACTTGGACTTAGCAGAAGGAGCAGGATCCCCAGGCACCAGTCTGGGTGCTGGGCTTCTCTGCTGTACTGTTAATGGGGGAACAGAAGGCAACCAGAGGACACAGCAGAAGCTAACACTCCACAGCCCCTCCCCACCCATGGGATAGATATGACATTCCTCAGGCACTCCTGGCTGCCCTAAAGGGAAAACAAAGAGTTAACTTGTAAAGATCACAACCCTCTAAGACCTGAGTCTCCCTCCGTTGACAAGGAAGGAGCGTTCCTACCAATAGTGTAACTCCCAGAGACCATCACTCAGTTCCTAAAACCCTAACATTTCCCTCCCTACTGTAAAATTGAGGGAGCTTGAGGCAGGAGGAAATGTAAATAAAGCTGAATTTCTTCTAAACCTAAAGCTCATCCACAAGGACAAGGACAAGGACCCGTGATAGGAGGAATGTGACATTCCACCAGGAAACTCCCAGCTGTCTTCATGCTGGTACCTCGTTAGAGGGAAAAACAGCTTGGCTCGATAACTAAATCTCTGTTATCCTGTGGGTCTTCTTAACCATATGACAGTCCTTCTGAACACACCCTTGTCCTCATGTCTTCAGCTCCTGAGTATATAACCAGCCAGTCCTCGGGATCACATGGCAGCAGCTCTTTCTGCCCACGGCTCCTGTCCCAGGGCTTTGATAAACCAAAGACACCAAAGACGTCTCAAAAATTCTTTCTTGGTCGTTGGCTCCGGACCTCACTCACATTCTAAAACTTTATCACTGTGAGCTTATCTTTCAACAGCCAAAGGTGAAATGGGAAAGTAATGAGAAAATCAGAGCCAACGAGGCGAGAAGTTTGTTGTTTCCCAGGGGCGATCTACAGACAGCCTCACGCCAGGGTTAGAGAACCTTCCAGCTGCCAAAGACACAGCTGCATTACAAGAAACAGAAAAAAACGGTACCCGCTTCCAAACGGAATGAACGCAGGGCAGGGAGTCCTTCCCGGATGGCTGACTTTGGGTTTCTGCACCGCCCGAGGAAAGAAGGCTCCAAAGGCGTCACGGTAGTCATTTAACTGATTGCTAATTAGGGATCTGCGGTTCAAGGGCAAGGGCTGGGTTTCATCATCTCCCTCTCCCCGCCACCCCCCACCTCCTCACTTCGGGAGTTAAATACCCAGCCCCACAGAGTACTTAGAGCCAAAGGGCATTTTTTTTTTCCCAGCTACTCAGATCCTATCCAGGTGACAGGAGCGCTCCTCCTACCCAGCCTTACATCCTCTCATGCAGAGCTCTCTGAAGAAAAGAAGAAGAGATAACTGCTGGTCTCTGAGGTCGGGACCTTCTGATATTAACACTCTTTCATTGATTTCTGCCTTCCTTTTCCTCTCTGCCCTTTTTCCCTTCCTGCGGCACTGCTAGAGTTCCTTCAGGTTTTGCTTCCCCCAAAGTAATGGAAACAAACGCAAAACAATATACATGACCATTCCTTCGTGTATGGAGGGGGTGATATATGTTTTGCTAAGTATTTGCATGATGATCATTGACGCAGCCAATTACAATCAGGGGAGCAGAAGACACCAGAAGTCAGATTCTTTCCAAATCTCATTTGGCTCCTTGCTTTAAAGTTCCTTCAGCAAAGAAGTTAAACAAACCTTTAACAGGGCCACTAACATGTGGCGAAACAGACTAGAATGTTCTCTGCACTGCCCAACCTCCAGAAATGACCAATGAGGGGGTTAAGTGAAGTTGCCTAAAGGAAGAAAAGGGAGAAGGGAATACACAGGAGTCTGGAAAAGACACAAACGGGAAAATCACGTAATGCTCAAGTAACAACTGCAGCTGATTTACATAAACGGATGGAAAGCATCCATTAGTGATCACACGTTTTAACTGGAAACTACAAACTCGTAACCCTTGGAAAACCTCAGGAGACTGGCCCTGAGGTGTGGAGTCGGTGGTGACTCAGGACTTGCTGTCTTTAAGAAGGGAAGTGACTTGTAAACTAGTCCTTGTAAACTAGTGCTTGTAAACTGGTCCCTCAAAGTAGGCACAGACCTTACTATGTCACTCCGTATAGAATCAGAAGCAAGCAAACTGTCTATTCCGTCTGAGCCTTACTCCTTCTCGTAATGGACTGGGTCTATTGCCTTTTCTTGGGGCATTTTTAGGGACGTGGGGAAATACCCATTACAGGGGTCTTAAGGATCTGGAAAAAAATCAATAAAATCCTTGATATAAACCATTTCTCGTTTTTCATTTTAAGTCTTTACATGAAGCCCATTTATTATAATCAATTTGTTTCCGTTAAGAGTGACAGATCTATTTTTTTTTATATCATGTTTATTTAACAACTGATCTTACTGCAAACATTTTCCACATACGGCTTCTTCATGACTCTCTTTCTGGTAGGTCTGTCCAACAGAGATTTAATGTATAGCACAATTGAGTGATTCTTTACACACTAACTAAGCCAAACTCCAAAACGGAGCTTACAGAAGATATACAGGAAAGCCCTACTGGCCAAAGTCTTTAATATTCATGACTATTTTTGTTTATTGCAGAAGAGGTATTCTGCTTGCTTTGTGTCCCTGCTTTTTGCTTTTCTGTGTGAATTAAGTTCATTTCCCTCCGTGATAATGAAATGAGTTCTATCCTCTGCGGATGGCAAGAAGGAATTATGGGGGTTTATGGTAAAACTGAGCAGGAATCTGATTGAAGGGGAAATTTTCATAATTATATAAAAGTATAAGAATGTAAGCCTTTGAAAGAAATTAAGATTGTAAGTGATGGGAAGAGGGTGGTTTTTATAAGTGGGACCTATTGTTTTTCCCAGCTTCTGACGTCAGGAGAAAGATAACTCTTGCCTCTTTATAGATCACGTTCCAAAGCTGTCGTAGACTTAGAGGGGACAGACAGAGGGAGCCTGGAGCCCTAGTTCTGGCCCAAGCCTTGCCACCAGCTGTGGGACCTTGGACAAATTCCTGCCTTTCTGAGCTCAGAATCTATAAATCAAAGGTGAGCAACAGAAGGTCCCAGGCACGTATCCCCATAAATAACCAAACCTCCCTCTGAGCCTCTGTTTTCTTACTCCCCCCATATCCCCAGGGTTGTTTCAGGATTAAATGAGGTAATATATGGAAGATAGTACCGACATATAGTAAAATGCTCTTTAAATGGAACTTTGTTCAGTAATGATGATTAAGGGGGTGTCTGGGTGGCTCAGTGGGTTAAGCCTCTGCCTTTGGCTCAGGTCATGATCTCAGGGTCCTGGGATCAAGCCCCGCATCGGGCTCTCTGCTCCTCCGGGAGCCTGCTTGCCGCCCCCCCAACCTCTCTCTGCCTGCCTCTCTGCCTACTTGTGATCTCTCTCTCTCTCTGTGTGTCAAATAAATAAATAAATATTTTGAAAAATGATGATTAAGGTGATCATGGCAAGACATTCAACTCCTGGATACTCATCTGGGTGGATTTTAAATAGATCTAACACCAGAATGAGGTCAATGATAAAGGCTTCAAAGTCCACGGACATCTAGTTGTCTCCTTAGTTCCTGACAAAGATACTCCACACGTTCATCCTCCTGGATCTTTTACTGATGTAACATTTCAGTTTGTAAAATGTGTTCAGCCACATTTTCTCATCCGATTCTCGAAACAATTCTGTGAGATAAACAACGCGAAGAATCTGAGGATCGGGCGCCTGGGTGGCTCAGTGGGTTAAGCCGCTGCCTTCGGCTCGGGTCGTGATCTCGGGGTCCTGGGATCGAGTCCCGCATCGGGCTCTCTGCTCAGCGGGGAGCCTGCTTCCTCCTCTCTCTCTCTGCCTGCCTCTCTGCCTACTTGTGACCTCTCTCTCTATCAAATAAATTAAAAAAAAAAAAAAAAAAAGAATCTGAGGATCAAGGAGGTTACAGGATGTGGCCGCGAGCACACTGCGGTCTTGAGGCCGAGCCCACCCTATGGCCCTGGTTCCTGACTGGACATACAGAATCTTCTCCACCTCACCATTCCCCAGAACAGACCCTGAGAGGCTGCTCCCAGGAGATCGCCCTCAATATCCCTCCAGCTACTTCCCTAATTACTGATACATAATTTATGTTGATCCATTTAATTTTCTAAAAGAATTTATTATGTATTTATTTATTTATTTAGAGTGTGCATGTGCATGAGCTGGGGGAGGGACAGGGGGAGAGAAAGAATCCCAAGCAGACTACACTGCACGCAAAGCCCAACGTGGGGTTCACTCTCACAACCCGAGATCACGATCTGAGCCAAAACCAAGAGCCACAGGCCCAGCTGACTGAGCCATCCAGGTGCCCCTTGATCCGTTTAATTGTTTTAAAAAACCATATACTTAAGAAGAATGAGATGCCATAAAAATCAGTAAGCTGTAACTTCAAGATGTGTAGAAGCTACTAACTTATAATCTAAACCAAGAAGACAAAGAAACAGAAGAAAAGCTACTTTGACTCTCCGTGTCCATAATGAAACCGCTCCCTAGTTTGTTTCCAAAATGCATTTGGCTACCTGAGTCTGGTCAGGTTCACGTGAAGGCTGCGTCAGGCTCTCATGGTACAATCGCGCATCCTATTCCAATTGTCCTTTCTATCATTCCATTTGTTATCCATCACACCTCTCTCAAGACCAGAGTGTCTCCCTGACCCATTCCCAAAAACATCCTCTTCACTTTAACACAAACAACTGCCCCAGCAGTCTTCAGTGATCCATCTCACAGAAGGAATGAGTCTGAAAAGAGCAAGAAGTGGGAGATGGGAAATGGCCGAGTCTAGGGAAAGGCGGTCTCTTGCAGTTATGTTAACTCAACTGCTTGCCTTTGGCCTCATCTCTTCGATTAACTGTAGAAGGTCCGTATTATTTGGCAACTATTACAAAGGGAGGATAGAATTTAAGAGTAAACTATCTTCTAGTGCTTGGCTCTGCTCAGAGTCAACATTTCATGCAACGAATCACATCTCCCATTTGCTACTTTGACCAACATCAAGAAGTTAGGGCTACCACACCCAAGACCAATCCCTAACAGACTGGACTCCTAGAGAAGGAACCAGAATCCAATATGGTGCCTCAAGGAAACTGGGTACAACCAAATACTGAAGATAATTCTAAGTAGAGAGCTAAGCTGATGCATCCCAAGCAGAAGCCAACAGTTCACTAACTCACACAACTGCCACTGCAAGGCTGGCTCCCAGGCCCAGATCACACAAGGGAAGGGCTGGTACTTCCCAAACCATGATGCTGAGGTGGCAGAACCAGGTTTGAGACCAAGGTCTATGCCAGGGAAGAGGCAGGTGCTTCTCAGAATATGCAGATTCAAAGTTCCACAGGTGAGGGGTCCAGGTGCCACTCCTGGAGCTTTACATGTGACCCCACCAGATCCCTGTGTGCTGCCCTACCATGCCATGGACCAGGAAGGACCCTATCCCTGCCGGATGAGTCCTGATGACTCTCCCCAGTAAATGCTGTTCCAGAATGCCCAATGGGGTGAAACCCTTCTAACCACTATCCTTGTCTGATCTCATGTACCGCTCAAAAACATCCTAGGAAGCACTAGTATTAGCACTGTCCATAATAGATAACAAAACTGAAGCACACAGTCAATCATTCAGTTCAAGGTCACATACTTAATAACTTATTTGAACTTGGGAAATCTGACCCCAGAGTCCAAGTCCTTATCCCCTCTTCTCTACCCTCTCAAAACTCCTCAGAATACTCACATCAGCTTCTGAAATTTTGGAGGCCTGTTCTTTTATTCGGTGATGCCACCATTTCTCGACTTCCTTTCTTGTCTGCAGTGTGTACTCTTTCGTCCACTCTCCAGTGGCACTGTATATATCTCTGGTGCATCCCAGAATCACTCTCCTTCCCCTGCTGACGATTCCTGGCTGACCTTCTAGGTGGCTTTTCAGAAAAGAGACGTAAAAGCCCAGTTTCCGCCAAGCAGAAGCCATTCTGCAGAAGGTGGGGAGATCCTGAAAAAGAGAACAGAAAGCACACACTTAGGAGCTGCCCGGGACCCTCTCGTGTGAGTTTGTTCTCCCGTTTAGTCTAGAGTTCCCTGAACATGCACCTGCTTTCTTCTTATCCTTCTCATGACTTCCTTCCCTGAAAACTACACCACAGAACTTCAGCTGAGCTAAGCACACACTCTTTAATGGAAAATATAAAGGCACCCAGTGTTTCCAAATGCCAAAGACACAAAACTCCCACAGGAACAAGGGGAGACTACCAGCTGGGCCAGCCCCTGCCACAGGCTCCCTGTCTCCTTCCCCCATAGGCCCGGCCCAGGGTCTATCTAGCCAGCTTCCTTCCCCATCATCCAGGCTTCAGAGGAGCTCCAAGCACATGCTGGCCTGTCCCGAGGCTCAACTGTCAGAAGGCATCTCAACACCTGAGAATGTAAATGGATTCCACCTCTCTGGGGAGCAATGTGGTAATAACGTGTCTACACCCAAATGGGGATCCCCAAGACTCAGAGGGACACAGCATAAAGTGTATGCAGGGCTACAATATTGATTTAAAAAAAGGAAATTTTCAATTTTTAATATTTATGGCCCCTGCTCCTGGGCTCCCTGGGAAACTATACTTTAACATTTACCAAAATCAAAATGATTACGCAAAACCTCCAAGTATGGGCTGCACACTGCCCATCTGCTGCATTTATGAAATAACCAAAAAGGAACATTCCAAACAAAGATTATTAAAAAAAAAAAAAAAAAGGAGAAAACTTCCCTTGTTCCCATAAGATTAAAGGCATACAGCCCTGCATAAACTAGAAGTTTAAGGACTGCAACTTTCTGAAATGTCCTTTGTCTAATGATATGTAACTTTTTATGTAAAAAAAAAAAAAATACAATCCTACACCAAATGTTCCTTTGCTGGAGCTTATATAACCCTACACCAAATGTTCCTTCACAGAGCACTCTCTTCTTTGTGAAGACTGTGTATCCCAGCAGCTATCCTAACTTGGCCTTGAATAAAACTCACTTTCTTTTAGAAATTCTAAAAGGTTCGTTCAATGTATCTCGACAATATACTACAGAACTTCCTGATGCATCAGACCTGTTCCCTTCCTTTACTTTCCAGGCCCTGCTCTTGGACATTCCACCACCAAAGCCCTGATCCCTGGCTTCTTCCTGACAACAGATACAGCCATTTTATTAGAGAACTATAACCATTCCAGCAATGTGAAAGGTGTGGCTCATGTCTTCTATTTAGAATCAACTTGGCCCTTTTCTTCCTTAGCTCTGTCTCATCTAGTTCCTTGCCTAGAGGCTTGGAATCTTGTCTTTTCTTCCACATCTTTCCAAAGCATCAATCCCCACTACTTCACTCCTTTTTGGATAGTCAGTCCTGACCTCACCCTCACTTGGGGCTCAAGTTTAGGTTTTCTGAGAATGATGAAGGCAGCGACATGTGGTTAGAATGGGACAAGCCTGAGAACTGGACCTGAAATGACAATCATATATGGGCAGAGAAACGTATGGGAAGAGTAGGAGACAGGCAAATAAAGAGAACACAAGAAAGAAGCACATGAGGGCATCTGTGTGCACCCAAAAGAAAATGCGCAAGAATGGATTAGGGAAAGTGCATCTTAAAGAAGACAAATTTTTAACAAAAAATACAATCTTGGCTTTTGCAAAGACTAATTCCGGGTCGCCTGCGTGGCTCAGCTCATGATCTCAGGGTCTGGGATCCAGCCCCGCATCAGGCTCTCTGCTCAGCAGGGAGACTGCTTCCCCCTTTCTCTCTGCCTGCTTGCGATGTGTTAAATAAGAAAAGTCTTTAAAAAAAAAAAAAAAAAAAAAAGGCTAATTCCTTGGGGGACTTCAGGCAAATCCTATCGGGAACCTCATCTTCCTTCTAGGATGAGGTGGTAAATCCACGTGATCTCTGAGGGGTTGCGAACTTTAATGCAGTGGCAAGGATCTCTGGGCCACAGAGATGCACTGGACGGCCTTTAACTGAGTCCAAACCCCCCAGCCCAGGGAAGCAAAGATCCAGGGATTAACTGGGGCAGAGGAGCAGTAGGAAGGGAACTTGAATACAAGACTACGTGTACATGTGAATTCTTCTGGTACTGGAAAAGGTCCAGAGCTACAGTCAGGGTCTTTGGCTCCACAAGTCTGAAGACCCGGATCTCAGAGACTTCCAGGTCAGAAACTGCAGGGTTCCGGGGACCAGCGAACTCAGCCCTCACCTTCCCCTCCTGCCTCCAGCAAGTCGGAACCTCCCGATCCGGGAACAGAGTTCTCCTCTCCAGAAGCCTCTCGTCCCGTTGAGCCCCGGGCTGGGGTTTACCTGCTCACAGGCTCCGGCCTGCGGCTCCTCACGCCTCTGTTTCCACTTTTAGGCGAACACTGCCAGGACAGTCACTATGGGCGCCGCCATGTTGGCAGAACAACAACTTTATCGGTAGCGGCTGGCGCAGACACAGACAGACGGGGGCGGAGCCGAGGAAAGCGGAGCGCTGCCGGGGATGGACTCCCGGCAGTCTGTGGGGCGGAGGCAGCTGCGTGACGGCCTCGGGCTCCGCCCCCATTCCCAGGCACCGCCTCCCGGCCTCCAGCCCCGCCCTTCGGCCCAGTTCTCTGCCCTGTCTCTGGCTTCACCAAAACTAGAAACTTAGGGGTCAGGTTATTCCAGGTGCTGCAGACCTGTGAGAGACATCAGTTTAGTGGCCCCAGAATACACTAGATGGCAGGTAGAGTAAAGAGCACTGGGGGAGTCTTGATGTCTGGATTTGAATCGCGGCTTAGCTACAACTGCCTGCCGGATGTGGGTAGGTCTTATGACCTCTTATTCCTTAACGATGGTTCAGGATCTTCTTCCATCATATTCCGTGATTTTATAGCCCTGGGAAGGGAATTATCCGGCCATGACTGGGGGTAAAGTGTACTTTTCTCACCTGAAGATGGGCTGGGGTCAGGAAAGCAGGACCAACCATTTCTTTGAGAAGCTTATGGACCCCCCAACCCAACCTCTCCCTCCCTCCCCACTAGTGTTTCTTGCTACACATGAACGAGTCAATGAATGAATTTTAAAGGACCAGTGGTGTTAAGTAAGATTTTCAAAAAGGTAAAGCCCATTGAAAGGAGATTTTGAAGAACTCATATATGTGGGCAATCAGGAATACTGAAATGAATTTGGTAATTGTGCAAAACTGGTTGATATCTTATAGGACAAGAAAAAGTAATGTTTGAGAACCATCTTTTTCTACAGGGCTGAAATCAATTGTATCTCTATCAAACAAAATTCAGCCCATTACCATCCATATTCTACATTTTAACTTCTTTTTTCACTTACGCTTTTGCAGAGCTGGACAGCAGGGGACAAGCAAAGGTGTACACTCCTGGAGAGCCCGGGTGGTTCAGTCAGCTAAGTATCTGCCTTTGGCTCCGGCCATGATCCGGGGGTCCTGGGATCAAGCCCCACATCTGGCTCCCTGCTCAGCTGAAGCTCCCCTTGCTTGTGCTCTCTCTCTGTCAAATAAATAAATAATTTTTTTTTTTTTTAAAGTGCATACTCCTCTAGCACTAGATAATCACCAGACCAACCCTCCATCCAAGGGACACACAGGAATCTTTTCTGCCCATTTCCAAGTCTTTAACAAAGTTTCCTGAAAGTTCAAAATCTAAATACTTTGCTATTCAAAAGGTGGTCTCCAGGCTAGCATCAGCCTCTCCCCAGAACTTGCTCGAAATGTCAAATCTCATCACACCCAAATTGGCTGAATCAAAATCTGCATTTTAACAAGATCCCCGGAGAAATTTTTAGGCACAATGAAATTTGAGACTCACTGTCTTCGAGTGTGAGCTGTAGAAAGGATCTTGAGAACACTCTAGTCCAGCCTGCTCATTTTACAGGTGAACAAACTGAGGCCCTACAGAACTGACTGTCTAGCTCAAGGTCATAAGCAAGTTGGTAGAAGGTTTGCAATTCACCACTGGACCTCTAGCCTGCTAGATAGTGCCCTTCCCAAATTGCAGAATGGATGGTCATTAGGAACTTGGACAACTTCCACTGCAATCCTCACACTTCAAAGATTAGGACACTGAGACCCAGAGATTGGATACAGCTTGCCTAAAGTCATAAACAGCCAGTTGATGGCAAAGCCAGGATTCCAATCCAGGTCTTCTGATCTCTCCACCCCTAACACTAGATACTTAATTTAAACTGACACCATGGAAGCCTTGACTCTCACATTAACATGCTCACTTAAAGTAATTTAGCCTTCAGGTACGTCATGTTTTATCCATATATAACTAGAGCGCCCTTTCTCTAATTTATCCAAAATACTAAATTCTAAGTAGCCTTCACCCTTATTTTGGTTCAAAATCTCTCTTTCCTCTTAAGAATTAAAGTTAACATTGACATTTCTAGGAGATTATTTCAAACAGAATCTTTCTAAAAGTCATTTGCTTTACTGGAAAGTTGCTATTTTTACATCAAAGAAGACAGTAGCATGAAAGCAAATCCCTTTCGTTCTTAAAGAGCTTGCTGCAAAGATGCATTATTGAATGAAAGAGACAAGTTACCGGGCCATGTAGGAAGTTACCCCACTTTTTATTTTTTAAAAAGGTAAGGAAACAGATGAAATACATTTGTTAGTATATGCATGGAAAAAAATCTAGAAAAATATGTCCCTGACTATTTCCTGAGATGATCTCTAGGGACAGGGTGGACCTACTTTGTTTTTATGACAGTTTTTGTGTTCCTTTTGTTTTTTCTATTAGCTTGTGTGGGAGACTGAATAATGCCCCCCAGAGATATCTAAGTCCTAATCCCTGCATCCTTGGAATGGGACCTTATATGGCAAGAAACTTTGCAGAAGTGATTAAATTAGGAATCTCTCCATAAGATTACCCTGGGTTATGCTGGTGGGCCCCATATGCCATCACATGTGTCCTTCTAAGAGGGAGGCAGAGGGGAACTTTGAGACAGCAGAAGAGGCAACATGATCCCTTGAAACAAGATACCACCGTGCTGATCTAGAAGATGAAGGACCACAAGCAGAGGAATGCAAGACGTACAGCTCTGGAAGATGAAAAAGACAAGAATGTCGGTTCTCCCCTAGGGTTCAGCAACTCCCCTTCTAGAGAGATAACCCGAAGAGCTGAAAGTGGGATCTTAAAGAGTTACCTGCTCTCCCGTGGTCACAGAGGCATTGTTCACAATGGCCAAAAGGTGAATGCACCCCAGTGTCCACTGAGTGATGAATGGATGAAGGTACCTACAACAGAATAGGATTCAGATTTGAAAAGGAAGCTACGTCTGACTCATGCTACAGCCTGGATGGGCCTTGAGGACATTTAATTTGCCTAAAAGGCACAGAATGTCAGTTTGGGAAAATGAAAAGGTCCCAGAGGGGTGGATGGTGAGGAGTCGTTGCCTAACAACAAGAAAGTATTTAATGCTACTGAGTTAAACACTTACAGATGGTTCAAATGGTACATTTTATGAATATTTTACTACAATTAAAAAAGAGAGAGAGAGAAGAAAACAGATCCTCTCCTAGGACCTCCAGAGGGAGTGCTTCCCGGTTGACAAATCAGTTTGGACCCAGTGAAACTGATGTTCCAGCCACCAAGTTTTGGTGTTTTTTGTCACCACAGTCGTAGGAAGTGTCATGGTTCAGCTTCCATGACTTGCAGACCAGGCAGAAGGAGAAGCAGGTTCCCTGCCGACTGAGGAGCCCAGTGCAAGACTCGATCCTAGGACCCTAGGATCATGATCTGAGCCAAAGGAAACCACTTAATCAAATGAGCCACCTAGTCGTCCCTAGATTTTTCTTTAAATAAAGAGATGAAGCCCATCACCATGTCTTTGGTTTCAATCAGGGCAGCTTCGCTTCCCTACCCTCTGTTTATTTCCTTACCTCTCCCCCCTGGCTCTACATTCGCTTTGTCTGATACAAAAGCGTGCGTGTCAGCAATTTCTAGAATGAGGAGTCTCCATTTCTTTGACCATTTCTTCCCTGCCGTGTAAAAACAAGACTACTCCTCCATCTTACCTCATGAGTGAGGTAAGGTAGATCTACTAGACCTGACCTAGAAGTGCAGGAGTCATAAATAATTCCAGCTTGACATTTATTTCCATGCCTTTGTGACCTTTCCAAAAATAAGTCAGTGGGACAGCCATGTAAATTCTTCCCTGAGCATATCACGTCTCAGGTATTGATTCAGGTCTTCCGGGAACGGCTTTCAGTCGTCCAGTATGGAGATGGACGTGAACCCCAAGATTCTTGCTACTATATGGATTGTTTTTCCAATTTTAGTATATGTGCTGCCAAAGCGAGCACATATGGATTGTTTTTCAATAAAAAATGCCGCAGCCTTGATAATCCAATCACGTAAGATGTAGACGGACTTATTACCTATGCTTCCCAATGCTCCTGTTCTTCCCTCTTTCCTGATCAAAGCTCCTGGACTTCCCTTGAGTAAACCACTCCTTTACCCCAATTCTGAGCCATTTAGCCATATGGCCTTGACCCCTCATCTCCCAGGTCTGAGGTCTGACTGAATCCAATCTGTCCGTTCTATCCCCTGACCACGGAGATAGTCCAGGCAGACACTTGACTTCCGCCAGAAGCCTGAGCCTTATGCTGGGAACGTTAGAACCAGGATTCTCTTTCCTGGTTGCTAGTTGCTGCCTCAACCATTTCAGGACCCTTTAGGAGAGTCTACTAAGACTAGATGCAGGAGAAGGAGTGGGTCCTGGAGCCACAGAAGGATCTGCCAGATCAAGCCCTGCCTGAAGCTAGATCACTTTTCAATTTCCCATACACAGGAGCCAGGGAGGCCCCTTAGTTGTTCAAGCTAGCTCAACTGGGGTTTTCCATTTATCACAACAAAAGGTATCCTGCTATACCTGCCTACACAACTGACAGGGACGATGCCCTTCTCCCTCCACATGGAATCCATCTTCAGCTTTTGTTACCTATGCTGTCAAGTAGCTTTCCCCAGCCCTCCACTCTTGCTGGGAGCCTAATACAACTCCCCACCCAAGTTGAGGCTCTCCTCCCCCCTCAGCTGTACTGTTGCAATAGCCTCCTTACCCCATCCTAGTCATCGATCTGCCACTGTAGACAGTACACAGTGGGTGCTCAGTATATGTCTTTTATTTTTTTTTATTTATTTATTTTTAAAGATTTTATTTATTTATTTGACAGAGAGGAATCACAAGTAGATGGGGAGGCAGGCAGAGAGAGAGAGGAAAGCAGGCTCTCTGCTGAGCAGAGAGCCCGATGCGGGACTCGATCCCAGGACTCTGAGATCATGACCTGAGCCGAAGGCAGCGGCTTAACCCACTGAGCCACCCAGGTGCCCCAGTATATGTTTTTTAAATGCAATCTTTTAAAATTGTCAACTTCACAGATTCCATATTTGTGAATTCACCTACTCTTGGAAATTGATGCATAACTCCAAAATCAATACTCATGGCACGTTCATGGTCATTCACAGACATACACGGGGGAAAGAAAAAATGTGAGTGCCCCTCTCCTCCATCCCATGCATGTTCCCAGCTGAGGCTGAACAAGGTGACACTCCATTTTCTTGTTTTGGCTCTTATGCTATCAACAGGATCTTTTCCCCCAGGATATTACATGCCATTAAAAAAAATATTTTTGTACTTTTTGCTAGTGAGTTCAGGGTTTAAAACAGCTCTGAAGAAAAGTGCAGAGACGCGGGCTCGTGTTCCCAAACACAGGAAAGCTGCAATGTGTCTTATGGAGAAGGTATGTGTGTTAGATGGCCTTCATTCAGGCATGAGTTACAGGGCTCTGGGCTACAAATTCAATGTTAATGAATTTGCAATATATATTAAATAAGGTGTCTTTAGCAGAAACCCACAGACCAGAAATGGATCAGCTGACAAAAACTATATGACCAGAGGTTTTCAGTTTTTTCCCTAGGAGCCACACTTCAGTCTTCACTAATGTAGTGTTTGGGTGACTTTATAGAACACAGTTACCGTGAATAACGTGAAACGACTGAATGTGGAAAGCAAATAGAAGTGATCCAGACTCTCTGACATCGTAGTCATCAAGAGCACGTGCTCTGGGCAGAGGCAGCCTGGCTTCAAAGCTCAGCTCTACCACTCTCAAGATGAATGACTGTGGGCAAGTTCCTCAGCCTCTCTGAGCCTCAGTTGCTCTGTCTCTAAAATGATGATTATTGTGCCCACTTACTAGGTTGCTAATAAAAAATTTTAAAAGTGAAAATTTTTAAGCGACCTTATTATGTAAAAAGTGTTTTGCCAAGTTTCAGACAGAGCAAACACTCAATCCAAGGTACCTCTTGCTTTTGCCATTGTTATTGAATTTATAGAGCTGGTCTACACACACTGCTAAGTGGTTGGCAAGTGCCAAGACTGTAGGAGAAAGAAAGAGATCTCCTGTTTAGTACTGACCCCGTTCAGGCCAGGAGGGGGTGGCATGGAATGTGCGCCGGAGATACTCCCACCAGAGCGCAAGCTCCTTGAGGGCAGGAACCGAATCTTGCACACACCCTCAGGGACACCGTGCCCAGTGAATAAGCTCAGGAGGGAGGAAGATCCCGGTAGGATCACAGTTTAGTCAGTTACCAGCTGCGTGAATTTGAATTTGGACAGTTCACCTACCTTGCTTCTCTTACCTCCAACAATAATGGTGTCTTCCTTGCCAAGATGGTGTCACTGTTAAGTACAACGACCCATGTACAATGCCTCCTATAGTGTCTGGCACGTGGACCTTTTGGTAAGTGTTGGATTTCTGTCCCTGCAGAGGACAGCTGTCTTCTTTGATTATATCTCAGCTCATTTACTGACCCCTCAGATCCCTCTCCTTGGCTCTAATTTCCCACTTCTCCTTATTATATCTAGAGCTGAGCCTAAATCCTCCCCACTACAAAACCCCGTCGCAATGGTCCCTATATTTATCACAGATGTCCCCCTCACCATTTTAACTAGTGTCATGGATAATTATTTCTTTAACAGTTCTTGCTGAGCTAAAAATCAAACCTAGCATTGATGGGCCAAAAGGCTCACAATAACCTTTTCAGAGCCAGTATCCAGAAAGTATCAGAGTATCAGTAACTGGGAAAATAAGAGTAGACACCTTTCTGAAAGTTGCAATCTTGACCTGGAAGGGTCTGGAGTAAAGTCATTATTTTCCTGGGGGCCTGATATTTTATTTTAAGATTTTTTTTTTTATTTGACACACACACACAGAGAGATCACAAGTAGGCAGAGAGGCAGGCAGAGAGAAAAGGGGAAGCAGGCTCCCCACTGAGCAGAGAGCCTGATGCAGGGCTCGATCCCAGGACCCAGAGATCATGACCTGAGCCGAAGGCAGAGGCTTAAGCCACTGAGCCACCCCCCTGCACCTTGGGTGCCTGATATTTTAAAGTGCCCATTTTTGTTATCCCTTCCAGGGTACAAAGTCTGCAAAAAGTGAGCTCTTTTGTTGATTTTTTAAAATTCCTCCTCCCAAAAATACCTTGTATTTCTCGAGTGTTTATGCGAAACCCCATTTGGAGTGATTCACACCACAATTATACTTGGACACAGAAACAGACCTTGGGATTAAGCTTTTAATCTGTTCATTACAGGAGAAAAATTTTTTTTCTATTGCTGCAAATCTTCTTAGGCATTGTGATTGCTTCTAGAAAAGGATAATCCTATTTGAAGAAATACTGAATGTATAAAACAGTACAGATGGTCCCCGACATACGATGGTTCTACTTATGATTTTTTGACTTTACAATGGTGAAAAAGTGATACACATTCGGGAGAAACTATACTTTGAATTTTGAATTTTGGTCTTTTCCCAGGCTAGTGCTATGTGGTCTGATCCTCCTCTCATGATGCCGGGCTAGGGTAGTGAGCTATGTGATCTCAAAGGTGAACGATAAATACACTTAAAACCGTTCTGTTTTTCCAGGCAGTATTCAATACATTATGTGAGATATTCGGCACTATATCATCAAGTAGTCTTGGGGTTGGATGATTTTGCCCAGCTGTAGGCCAATGTAAGTGTTCTGGGCATGTTTAAATTAGGCCAGCCTAAACTGTGATGTTTGGTAGGTTAAGTGTATTACATGCATTTTTTTACACTATTTTCAACAACATGTGATGGGTGTATTGAGACATAACCCCAGAGTAAGTCAAGGAAGATCTGTATTGAGTTAAATACCTGACTACATTCAGAATTTGTTATCGCTGGTCTAAGAATGGGCTACAGGTAACATGTATTTATTTGCAAATGTGTAGAAATGTATCTTGTCCATCTTTTGGTGATATCTATAACTTTAATAAGTAAATATCAGTAAGATCTTACAGTTCTTCACCTCTGCCATTAATTTGGCCTTTAGTCACCATCTTTTGGTATCTCTATATTCTTGCAGAATTAAGTAGCTCTTGAATTTATGTGCATATGTCTTCTCCTAAGTAGACAATAACTAAGTCAGTGGTCATACTTCTCTGATCCTTGACCAGCAGTATAGGGTTTTATATAGAGAACACAAGTTGTATGTTACTCTCTAAGATCTAACTTAGTGTTTTGCAGCCCAAGTTATACAGCAGACAAATAGAGACAGCATAGTCCTCAGTTTCCTACTCTGCCCAATTTATGGGGGTGTACAGATCACGTATGTAGAGAATTAACAAGTGCTGGGTACCTGAAGGGAGCTTGGGAAGTGATGGGTTGATATTAATGGTAACAGTAATGTAACTGCCCCTCATTGTCCTGCAGTGGCGAGAATGGCTTGCAGTGGCTTTCCAGTGGCTGATGACAAACACACCCCACGTAGAGAAGGAGGTGCCAAGCATATCTGTATTTTTCCTACCAATCAGACCTTTCAGACCAATCAGAATATGCATCTGAGAGGGTGGTTGGGTTATGGACATTGGGGAAGGTATGTGCTATGATGAGTGCTGGGAAGTGTGTAAGCCTGACGTTTCACAGACCTGTACCCTTGCAGCTAATAATACATTATATGTATTTAAAAAATATATATAAAATTTAAAATTTAAATTAAAAAAATATGCATCTAAGAAGCACCTGGAGTCCCTTCTTTCTAGTTTCTTCTCTCCTCCCTCTTCATTCTCCATAGTCTTTTTTACCTTTTATCACCCTCCCCCTGCCCATAGAGTTTCTAAATCTCAAAGCCAAACCACCTTTCTCTTCCTAATATCATAGCAGAACTTCATGGTCATCTGCTGAATGACCTCTCTCCTACCAGTGTGCAAGATAAGAGGAATAAAGGGAGATGAGGGGCTGAAAATTCTGGTCAGTCAAACAATAATAACAAAATCACCATGATCATAAGCATCGGCATCACACATCAGTGTTATCATCAGCATCTACCATCACCACCACCATGACCATAATCCATCAGCATCAGCATCATCATCATCACCCATCACCATCATCATCCCCCTCATCATCACCATCACCCATCAGCATCAGCATCACCATCATCATCATCACCCATCACCATCACCATCAGCATCACCATCAGCATCACCATCAGCATCACCATCAACATCACCATCACCCATCACCAT
>NC_081558.1:15484562-15673645 GCF_022355385.1 Mustela nigripes | reverse complement strand
CAGCATCACCATCAACAACACCATCACCATCACCATCAGCATCACCATCATCATCATCACCATCACCCATCACCACCAGCATCACCATCAACAACACCATCACCATCACCATCAGCATCACCATCATCATCATCACCATCACCCATCACCACCAGCATCACCATCAACAACACCATCACCATCACCATCAGCATCAGCATCACCATCAGCATCATCACCCATCACCATCAGCATCAGCATCATCATCATCATCATCCATCATTACCACCATCAATGTCAGCAGCAGCAGCAGCAGCAGCAGCAGCATCCAGATTCTCTACCTGGAGCCCAGGGTGAAAGGAGGGTAGGGGGAAAGAAAGAAAGAGAAGCTGAACTGAGTTCAAGTGCTTGACAAGAGAAAGAGAAGGAAGAGGGGAAAAGAGAAGGAAGAGGGGAAGAAACAGAAGGAGAAGCAGAAGATCAGAAGGAGAAAGAGCAGGAGAAGACTGAGAAGGAGAATGAGGAGAAGAATGTAGAAAAGGAAAGAGGGAGTGGTGCGATGAGGCAGGCAATGAGATATTGTCCCTGACCCTCAGCCCCGGGTAGGGAAATACCATTCTCTTGTGCACAAACGGTTGAAAAGAGAGGATGACCACTAAGGTGTAGTCTCTCACTGGACCTTTCTGTAGCTGTTTACATCTGGATCACCCGGGCCTCAGAAAGAGGAGGAGAATCCTAGGAGGCCTCAGCTACAAGCCCCTTATTACAGGTCTGGTACTGCATACCAAGCTGGGTGACAGAAAGCAAGCTGTTTTACCTCTCTAATCCCTGCACTCTTCACTTGTTGAGGGGCCAGACATGGTACCTACCTCATAGACTTATTTTAAGGCTTAAATGAGAGAATGCATGTGAAGCAGTTGGCACAGCCCCTGGTGCAATGTAATGGCATCCCTTAGTACTGTATGTGGGGTCCTCCCCTCCCAGAAGCTCAGGGTTGGGCAGAAAGGCAATCTGGGTAGTGGGTGTCAATCTAGTAAAGTTTTAGGATGCTTAGTGCTGATAAACTGCAAAGAGATATGTATATATTCAATACTTTTCTCCTAGTTCAGTCCCCACATCCTCTATAAGGAATGAGACAGGATTAGTTGAACCTCTGCTTTTCAAAGGCATGTGCCCAGGAGTCACCCAGGGATCAGAAAGTCTAGGGTGGGCCTGAGATTCTGCATTTCTAACAGGCTCCCAGGAGATGCTGATGCTGCCAGCCCAAGGCCTGCCCTGTGAGTAGCAAAGAGCTCATAGCTCTGGTGTCACAGAGTCCATTTTAACATCAAGGTGATGGAGGAGTAAAGACAAGATACATGGCCACTGACATGCTTCCCAATACTTATCCTGTTAAACTTGGGAGCAGAGGCCCATCTGAATGAGTGGGAAGCTTGGATAACAAAACCTTAATAAGAAAAGGAAGGGAAGGAGGAGAGGAGGGAGAAAACAAGGAGAGAAAGAAGGGAGAGGGGGAGGGAGTGAGGAAAGAAGAAAAACGGAATGGAAAATTACTTCAAAGGCCATACAGTAAAAGACAAGTTAATAGAATTTTGCTAAATCGAAATTGGTCCTATTGGACTTACTTATAAATACATTCAAACTATTTGCAATTAGCCAACTGTTCATCAAATGGAGGTTGCCAAAGTGCTTGGGAAAGATGTTTTTTAAGAGTGTTAACATCTCTCTACCTGAGTCTTGCTTACCCATTAAATTTGCTTAGCAGATCCAAAGGCAAAGACTGATCCCTATCAAAATAAACAAGTTTCCTTCTGAATGAAACTAACCATACATGAACAAATCAATTTAACCCATCAAACAACATCTGAACATCTTGTATGTACTAAGCACCGTCTTTGGTCCTTCAGATAAAAAGAAAAAAGACACTAAATGCCCATTCTCAGGAGCTCAGGGCTAATGGCGGAGACAGACAATTGAAACTCCCTCCCCCATAATCTATGGCGGTGGTAAGAATGGGGACTGTGGAACACAGAGGAGGGACACATCCTTCAGGCTGAAGAAAAAGGAGAGCACAGGGGTAGAGAGAGATCAGGAAAGGCATCCTGGAGGAAGTTCTTGGAGTGCTGTCCTCCTGGGTGATTGTCAAATAATCTTCTGGATGTCCATTCTTCATGTCCCCAGAACTACATCTAGGAAGATGGCTAGATGCAGGGCCAGAAAAGCAGTCTCTGAAGTCCTTTGGCCTCCATGGTCTGGAAGAGCTGGCTGGGAGGTCTTCTGCTCCTTGGCTCTTTTACCACCTCCTACCTCTCATGGCCAGTAGGGGGCAGAGCCACCAGCCCTGAGCAAAAAGAAGTCTCTAAGAATTGCACTGAAATTATACTAATATATTCATTAGCATCTCATTAGCATCTTTTGACGGCAGAAAAGCCGTAAATAATTCATTGGTTCTGCTCTAGAATATCTAATGGAGTGGTCCAAACTCGCTTGCAGATCAGGCAAACCTAAGGAGCTGGGGGAGGGCTGAAATGGGCACTGACTGGCTCTCATACTGGAAAGTCTTCCCTCATGGGCCCACTCTGATGGAAGAGAACAAAGTGATGCATCACTTTCCCTTCACCCAAGAAGGACACCCTCTGAAAGAAGGGAAACTGACCAGGGTGTCCCCCTTTCAAAACAGAATAAGGATTCATGGTCAGGAAGCTCCCAACAAGCCCAGATCAGCCACAGAAAAAGATGTATGCCAAATTATGAGAAGTTCTGCAATGCAGAGACTTTATAAGCATTGTCTGACAAAGGGTTTTCCCCAGCATTACTGACCACGGAACCATTTTTTCTTTTAAACTGCTGAAGACTTACTAACTTTCATCAAACTCTTGTGCTCCATAGAGCTGAGCTGCAGTGTGAGTCCAAACACTCTCTGTGGGCAGAATTCCTTCTTGCTCAGGTGAAGTCAGTCTTTGTTCTATCAAGCCCTTCAACTGACTGGATGAGACCTACCCACATCATGGAAGGGAATCCACATTAGTGAAAGTCTACTGAATTAGTTGTTGATTTCATCCAAAAAGCACTTTCACAGAAACATACAGAATAATATTTGGCCAAATATCTCGGCACCATGGCCCAACCAAGTGGACACATAACATTAACCATGACAGTAACCAGTCTGGTGTCGTGCCACTCCATATGGTGTTGGCTAAGGACATGGCAGATGAGTTAGCACTGGCTGTGGGCTAGGAGCTCAGCTGGGCTGTTCGTATGGAGATGGGGGACTGGGTCTCTCTCTCTCTCTCTGAGCTTCTCCATGAGGCTGCCTGAAATTTCTCTAGCAAGATGACTGACTTCAAGAGCAGGTGTTCCAGAACATATTACAACCCATCCTCAAAATGATCATTTCAGCCACATACAAAATACTCACCCCCAAAAGTCACATCTCTCTATCACCCCTAGTAGAGGAACAGTGTCTCATGATCTAAATAAGGTTCAGATGTGGATGAGGCTTCTCAGGTGCACTTCAAAGATAGACACAAAACATTTCTCCCATTGAGAAGTGGGCTGTGCGTCCCCTTCTCTGAAATCTGGGGCGCTCCACTGACCTAGTTGAGAAACAGAAGCTGGCAAAGTGACCCCATGCCTGCATCTAGACCTGGGCCTTAGAGAGACTGGTGCTTTCTACTTTCTGTCTCTTGGAACACTTGCTCTAGGCCCTAAGCCAAAGTCCAATAACCCTGAGACCACAGTGCTGGGTCAGTCACATGTAGACAGATGTTTTGGTCAGAAGTCACTACTCAGCCCAGCCTTCTAGCCTTTCCCAACAAGGCTTCAGGCATGCGAGTGATGCCATCTTGGGTCCTCCCCTAGAGCCAACCCAGATACCAGATGCATAACACTGGGTAACCTTCATGGGTACCCTAAGGAATAGGTCTGCTCAGCTTCCCAACTCACAAAATCACATATTAAAAGAATTGTTGTTTTAAGCCACAGTGGTAGTAATAGGAACAAACAATGTTTTAACATCTTTTTTAGTTCAGTAGTTTATAAACTCTTGGCTTTTTATTTAATAGCAGAAACCACTTTCCCAAATAAAATTACACATAGAATCCTAATTTATAAAGAGATCTGAGGGAGCTACTTCGCTTGAAGTAAGGATGACGGACCTGAACTCCTCCAATCTTCTTATCCCTGCCCCATGGATAAGGCACCTCTGGAAATAAGTAGAGACCTCAGAACACAATTAAAGACTACAAATCCTGTCCTACTCTTTGTTCTACAAGACCATATTTGATGTTTGAGGGCTGAATGGCTCGCTTTAAGCAAGCACTTCTCAAAATGTGGTCCCCAGATCAGCAGCATCAACACCATCTGGAAATGTATTGGAAACGCAAATTCTCCAGCTGTATTCCAGATCTACCAAATCAGAATCTCTGGTGGTGGGGAGGTCCCAGCACCCTGTGTTTTAACAAAGTCCCACAGGGGATTCATCCACAAGCTGTGATTGGAGAATCAATGGTGTATATCACAGAGTGAGGTGATGAACAACCCAGGACTTGATCAAGACCTGGGTTTGAATCTTGTATATTTCTTAGCTTTGTGACTTTGGGCAAGTTAATTAATATCTCAGCCTCAGTTTCCCTCTCTGGAAAGAAAAGAGAGTAGTAACTACTGGTGTTTGCCTCTGATGGTCCCAACCTTCTTGGGTGATGGAAACAAAGAAGGGACTCTCAGGGCCAGGCTGATGTGGTGACGGAGCCCAGCTGGAAGAAGGTGTGGCTGCCATTTCCTGGGTTCTGGGTTCTCAGTATCCTTGACTAATTCCAAGAAAGCGGAGGAGGCAATGAAGAGACACAACCACTGAGATTTAATTTACACTGACTGGCTTCACTAAAATTTCTGAGAAGCCTCAGGTGTCTCCAGCACATAGGCTCAAGTCCACCATGGTCATGCCCCCATCTGAGGCCCCAGCCCAACAGCCCTCTGCCCCTCGCCAGCTCCTCCCTGGACCTCCCTGCATGCACAGTGAAGCAAGCCAGACCACTGCTAGTTCCGCCTCTAATGACTTCATCTTCCTATTTTTTCCTTCTTCGCAATAATGTCAATACCAGAAGGAGGAGGTTGTCAGGGCAACCTAGAGCGGAGCTGGAAAGCCCATCCTTGACCTAAACCTTAAGTCTGTTTGGTTAAACACCCACTGAGTTCTTGGCTGCCCTGTTTCCTGTTATTAAGCATGTAAAATTTTCACATTTTCTGTTTTTTCTCCCTTTTCTTGAGATAAATAACCTCTGTCTCTCCCCTCACCTTGCTCTCTCTCTCCTCTCTCTTCAGAGTTGGCCTAACCTGTGTACATTCTCCTGAATTTATTAGCTTTAACTCCTTCTGTTTCTATGAGCCACTATTGATACCTTTTTCTCCCTAATTCAAGAGTTTGAGACACTCAAATACCCTGTCTGATCAGTATTGCTCACCCCACCCGACCCTGGGGCAGGAATTACGTGAGGCTGAGCATCAGGAGGGCCAGGGAGCAGGTGGCAACACATGAAGTCAGGGCTGGTGGTGTTACTGTTTTATTAATTCCGGTCTCTCTGGCCTGCATTTTCTCCACTACAAAACTAGAATGTTGGTCTCAGAGTTGCCATAATTGTGTTATGATACCATTTAAAATGATAAAGAAAAAGTCTGGGGAGGAAAAATAAAACAGAATACAGGCAGAGATTATGTCTAAGAGATGAGATAATGATTTTTATATTTTTCTGTACTTCCTGAATTTTTTTTACAATGAGCACATATTACTTTTTTAACTTTCTTCTTGGAGTAATTGTAGATTTACAGGAAGTTGCAAAAATAGTACAGAGAAGTCCCATGTGCCCTCTACCCAGACATGTATTACTTTTATAATAAAAAAACGAAGATATTAAAAAATACTCCTATATATACAAGAAGCAACCTGAGAGTTCCAATGGCCAGATCTGAGATAATTTGAGTAACAAATAACCATAGTAAAGGATTATAACCCATAGGAAGAAAGAAAACATTCACAAGTCCATACTGATGTAAATAAATGCATAAATAAGAAGGGACAATTACACAATTCCAGTTAATAAATGTAGAAACAATGATAGAAATAGGAAACCAACAATAGGCAAACAGAGCAGTAATAACTGTTGTCTTAAAGTATCATCAATGGCTGCCAAAATTTATGGGCAAAAGAATGAGAACAGGATAATTCCATAGTCTCAAGATAATTATTCATTACAAAGGGAAAAACAGAAACCAGAAAGACACCCACCACCTTTACCCAAGAAATCAAAGTCAATATTATCAGTAATGACATCTTGATATCATGCATCCTTGATATGATTCACAGTATCACTTCTGGTATTCTTGTCCAAAATGCATTACCTCAAACTAATCACAAGAAAACCTCAGACAAACCCAAATTGAGGGACATCCTATAAAATGCTTGACCAGTACTCCCCAGAAATGGCAAGGTCTTGTCACAAGGCAAGACTGAATGAGAAACAGTCCCAGATTAAACAAGTTAAAGGAGACATCAGAACTAAATGCAATTTGGGGAATCTGGATTGGATTCTGAGCTAGTTAAAGGAGATTAGTGGAAAAACTGGGTGTGCCAGTTAGGATTCTTAGTTGTAGGCAATGGAAACCAACTCTGGTTAAGTAAGATTTATCAGAAAAACATCAGGGCTGAGAGGAAGATTTGAACCTAAACAGACTAGCTCCAGAGGTCCAGAGGTCCAGCTCCTAATCACTACAATTTGCTTCCTTTAAAAAAAAAAAGATAAAAAAGATTTTATTTATTTATTTATTTATTTGACAAAGAGAGAGGCAGCAGGAGAGGGAACACAAGCAGGAGGAATGGGAGAGGGAGGAACAGGCTTCCTGCAGAACAGGGAGCCCGATGCGGGGCTCAATCCCAGGACCCTGGGATCATAACCTGAGCCAAAGGCAGACACTTAACGACTGAGCCACCCAGGTGCCCCACGTTTTGCTTCCTTTTGACAAAAAATAAACCTTTAAGCAGATGTTCTGTGTTCCAGGCACCAGAGATACAAAATTGAGCAAAGACTCAGCCCCTAAATATAATTACTGGTAATAACCATACTGGTATCCCCAGGCCTGAGCACAGTATCAGACTCCTGAAAGATGTTTAATGATGACAATCGGATGACTCAATGAACCAATGTGGTAACTAGCCTCCAAGGTGGCCCCCAATGATCCCCACTTCCTTTTACTCCTTGGGTAGTCCCTTCCTATGCTGTAATACCAATATGGTGGAAGTGATGGTGTATGATTTCTGAGACTACATCATAAAAGACATTGTGTCCTCAACCTCCTTTTCTGGGAACACTTGCTCTGGGGTAGGCAGCTGCCAATTCACGGACACTGGAACAGTCCAGGTCCAATACTGAGAAACTGACGGCTCCCACCAATAGCTGTGTGGGAAAGGCCATTGGGAAGCAGATCCTTGAGTCCCAGTCAAGCCCTCAGAAAACTAAATGCTGGCTATCATCTTGACATCATCATCATCATCATGAAAGACTTCTAACCAAAACCACCTACCCAAGCTTCTTCTGACTTCTTACCAAAACTTTGTGATAATAATTATTGTTGGTTTAGATGACTAAGTATTGGGGCAATTTGTTACCCATCAATAGGTAACATAGTCAGTGAATGAATAAATGTCAGACCTACACTTTCCCTCCAGTGTCCCATGCTTACCATCACAGCTTTTTTTTTTTAAAGATATTTTATTTATTTATTTGAGATAGAGAGAGAGAGAGAGAGAGAGAGAGCGCGCGCACAAGCATGGTGAGCAGCAGGCAGAGAGAGAAGTAGACTCCCTGCTAAGCAGGGAGCTTGATGCAGGGCTCGATCCCAGGACTCCAGGATCATGACCTGAGCCAAAGGCAGACACCCAACTGACTGAGCCACTCAGGTGCCCCATCACTGCAGCTTTGACAATATTTGATTGCCATGCCTATATCACCTAGATGCCCTGAAAACAAAGATGTTCCTTTTTCTCTGGATCTCCATGCTATGGCCTGATGCCATACCTGACATAGAGCAGTTGCTCAGCAAATAGTTGTTTAATGAATGAGTGCAAAGAGACGAATGGAGTCCTAAACCCATCTTTATCCAGAGTTCTCCAGCAATCCTAAAAGTATTCCACTAGGGAGGAAAAGAAAGAGTGATTTTGAATCAGAGCCAGTAAATCAGTGGGATCTTTTTCCTCCTGGCTTCCAATCATCAACATTTTTCAAAGTTATTTGAAATAGAAGCAGAAGTGTTTAGTAAAGAGATCGACACCCTCCCACTACCCACCTGAGTTGAGGAACAGCCCCTCCTTGCAAGCTACAAAGGTATAAAGTGACTCTTCGCAGGTCACCTCAGTGGGCTGGCTTGTCACTATTTTGCAGATATCACAATGGATAGAAATGGGTTATATTCAAAATGTGCTTCTTTTCAGAAAGAAAATTGGAAAATTAGCAAGCAGTCATTAAAAATGTTAAGAATTATTAATCAATGTTAAATATATCATGTTCAAAAAGTGAAATTCCATGTGCATCACAAAGACCTTTTCGATGCCTCTTCAGATCTTCTTGGCTTCACCTGTCTCTCGGTGTAGGCCCTGCTGACATGACCAGTTCTAGGTAGACTCTGGCCATCTTCTTGGAGCTGCAGCCTGACTTTGTGTGCCCCATGGTTCTTGCCACTCACCCTGGGACTTCTCAGTTAGCGCCGTCACTGGGACCTAGAGAAAATCCACACACACCTATGCAAGAGCAACCCAGAAGTGTTGGGGGAAAGCCTGGGGAAAGCCTCTGATCAACCCCTGGGGAAAGCCTCTGACCAAGGAGGGCTGGGAGCCAATGGAAAAATGCTTCTCTCTTTCTCCCTCCCACCTACGGAAGGTCTTCATATGACTCCTCAAATCATTTTGGGTCCAGCAGTCAGCTGTGGCCAAGTTCCTAATATATTCGTGCCTACCGCACTCCCCCGCCCCTCATCACCGCTCCCTGAAATCTCGTACCTCAGTCAAATACTTGCACAGAAACCGTTGTCTCAGACTCTGCTTTCCAAAAAACAAGACCGAGACAAGCATCACAAGGTTAGAATAAAAAGTGTTTATAGGGACAGGAACTGCAAGGGAAAGGCCCAATGTGATGGTAGTAGTTGTGCTGCGGGTGGGGGGAACAGGAATGATTTTTGTTTCCCTCTTTCCTATTTTAAACAGTTTCTTAAATGAAGCTTTACATTTATAGTGAAGAAACTCACACTTAAAAAATCATTTCCATTTTAAAAGTCATTGTCAGTGCTGAACTATTTAGAACACACGATGGGATGTCATTTGGAGACCTCTGCTCCAATGTTCATTGAATTCCTTAAGGGGCAGGGGCGAAGGGAAGACCCTGGGAAGGCGCACTGCTGTTTGCGGGGCATGCCGGGAGTGGAGCCCAGCGGCCAGAGTGCTGCTAAGGAGAATCTGTCCTCTCTGCCCTGTTGGTTTCTGAATTTGCATCAAGTGGTCTTAGGCATTTTGACCAGCTCCAATTCTGGCATTTTCTTCTACTCACAAAGTCTTTATTAATACTGACATATTTAAACATCCCAGAAACACGTGGGGCCCTTCTTTGGGAAAAGCTCTTCAGTTCCTATGGGGTCTCCTCACCGCACCTAGTCAATGATCAAGGTTTGTGTGGGCCCCTGGTAGAATGGGGTAGGAGGTGGGGGTCCAGCTGAGGGACAACCTAGGAGTTCCTATGGGCAGGAGCAGTCAAGGCAGCATTTCTGGGTAGGAAGAGAAGTGTTGGAGACCAGAGGAGGACAGGTCAACAGAAGGAAAGTCAGAAGTAGAGGAAGGCAGGGTAAGCAGGGATGTCCCCTTTGAGATGGTCTGGAATCTTATAACCCTCCATCTTGAGACTGATCCTGGCAGGTGATACACTTGAAGCTGTTAACTCAAGTAAAAGAAGGGAAGCAGACCCCTGGCCCTTCCAAACCCCAAATCCTTTTACTAGCTGCATTTTCTAGCGACATTTCCAGAGTCGCCCAGATGGGTTGGTTTTGCTTTTCGTGCACTGATTTGGGAAATATCCCCAGAGAATCCCTGGTATTCTGGGAAGCCAGATGACAGGGCTTGGGGTAGTATGTTGAGCACTCTCTAGGCTTCCTTACACTTCAGGGGATCAATTCAATGCTCTGGGTGATGAAGTGTCAGACTCAGAACAGGGCTCCCCATGGCCGACCTTGTGCCTATAGCACCTCCCCACCCTAACACACACACTGACCCTGAGGCTGCCCTGCTTGTATCTGGGCCTTGAGAGTTTTTCAAACACACTTTCACAGTGCCCTGGAGGTGGCTGGGTCAAGCCTTCTGGCTGTCATATTAAGTGGTCCGTCCATTATACCCAAGCCAGTAGTTTGCCAACTTCTCCTTCTCAAGATCCCATTACACCTTTAAAAATCATTAAAGATCCCAGGTGTCGGGGTCGCGCCCCTAAGATGGCGCTGGCTACATAGCCTGAGCAGCACGGACAGCCTAAAAAACACCCGCCCTGGCCACACGTGACCTCGTGCTTGTCACATGAACACCGTATGCCACCACTGCCTACGAGCCCCAGATACCTTCTGTTCACGTGAACACCTCTGTGATTGGCTGTATACCTCCTGTTCACGTGAACACCTCTGTGATTGGCTGTTATGCCCGCAGGGGGAGGAGAAAGATCGACCAGGGAATAAACCTGTGTGTGTGTTGCGTCATCTCTGCAGGCAGGAAGAGCGCGACACCCAGGGCACCTGGGTGGCTCAGTCAGTTGGGTGTCCAACTCTTGGTTTCACCTCAGGTTATGATCTCATGGGTCATAGGATTGAGCCCTGCATGGGGCTCTGCATGCGGTGGAGTCTGCTTGAGATTCTCTCTCTCAGCTCCTGCTCCTGGCCCTGCTTACTGGTGAGCTCTCCTTCTCTAAAATAAATACTTTTTTAAAATATTTAAAATTCCTTAAAAATTAAAATATATATATATATATAAATAAATAAATCTAAAAAATTGAGGATCCCAAAGAACTTTTGTAAGCCCCATGAGAACAGGGATCGCCCTTTTCTTAACTTTGTGTGCTCACCCATTCCCCCATTGAATATGCACACAGTAAGTAGGTGGTTCATTCTTGTGTCAGGATGAGACAGAGAGAGGGCGGAAGGAAAGACCACCCCAGGTCCAATGTCACTGTGGTGTTACCCACCCCACCATCTCACCAGTGCCTCCTCTAGAGGCCCCCACTTTCCATAAGCACCTGCCCCTTCCAGAATGTTGGACAGTGACCACTGGTTAGAGCCTGTAGCAGGCATGGTCACCATCATAGAGCAGGAACATATATGGAGCACTTACTGTGTACCAGACAGAGTTCTCTCACTTTACATGGATGGTATTTACTCTTCAACAAGAGCAACCCTATTTCTCAGCTGTTGTTATTAGTATTATTATTATTTTTTTAAAGAGCTGGCATATACTAAGATATTAGTTTCAGGTGTGCTACCTGAAATTCAGTCTGGAGTATTTTTACACGTGAGGAAACTAAGGCACAGAGAGGCTAAATAACCCATCCACAGTCACAAAATTAATAAATAATGGTACCACGGTCTGCCCCAGGCTCTGTGAACGTAAGGACTGCTGGATGCTGCCTCTCAAGGTGGGAAAGAAGAATGTGGGAGGGACTGCCACAAGATGGGAGGGCATGAATGCAGATGACAAGAGGAAAATGGACAGGGAAGCAGCCTCTGGTCCACACTCACTGCTTCAATCATGTGCAAGTATACTGAAGTTCAGCGGTGTGCAGGCAAATGTCTAACCATTCACTCTCTTGTGGGCCAGGGAACTAATGAGTAAACATTTGCCCATTTGCAGGGTGCAAACATTCTCTTACCATGGCAGAATTTAAGAGACCAATGGCTTAACACTAGATTACAAAGTTTCTGAGTATTTAACAAGGTGCTCTTGGGAACCAGTATGAGCCCGCTCCAACAGATCACTATCCACGCCAGTCCAGCATCACTGATGTGGCTCCTTAGGTACCCAGCAACACACAAGACACTAACTGAACAACTGCTGTGATTATTATTAATCTCATTATACAAATGACAACATGAGGCTCCAAGAGTTCATTTTCTCAGGGCTACAAAGCTGAAATAAGCAGGAACTCAAATTCAAGTGTCTACACCCACACTGGGCAGGATGGTGACCACGAGCCACACGTGACTACTGAAGACTAGACGTGTGGCTGGTCCAAGCCGAGATGTCACTGAACGTATATGTACACACCAGATTTTAAAGACTTTGTTAGAAGAAAAAAGAATGTAAAAGACCTCATGTATATATTTTTACATTAACTATATGGGGGAAGGATAGTGTTTGGGGTAATTTGGGTTAAATAAAGTACATGATTGAAATTAATTTTTTTATTTCCTAATGTGGCCACCAGGAAATTAAAAGTTAGATATCTAGCTCACATTGTATTTCTATGAGCATGATTCTAGACTCCTAGTCTAGTGCTCCCTCCCAAAGCACCAGGCACTTCTCGTAGTCAGGGATACCCAAATCCTTGCAGGGATCCTTGTGTGCAAGAATGCATGGGTACATGCACACACTTACGCAATCCCACCTGTGCAGAGGACTGCTCCCACTCTCAGCCTCCCCCAAACACTCACCACTCACCACCCCCCTCAGAGTCCCTTAGCTGCCATAAAGGTACGCAACCTCCGCGGCTGTCCTCAAAGCACCTGCTTGAGGACCTCATCCCCTACCCACCCTACCATTGACCTTGACGGAAATGGAAATGCTACTGGGAGCTGACCACCTGCCAGGGGTGCCCCCCATGCACAGATCAGCAGGGCTTTATCTGGCTGAGCGGTGGGCAGGGGGCAGGCGGCACCTCTCTCACCAGCCTTCTTCTTCTTTGAGGAGATCTTCCAAAGGAAGGACACTGATCTCGATGTGGCAATATTACGGTCCTTGGGTTACAAGAGCAACAGCTCGAGTGTTTAAGATGAGAGTTGCTTCTGTTCCGACCCTGCTTTTTCTTCAGCCTGCTTTCTGAATCTTCCAGCTTGAACTTTGGCAGAAGCTTTTCAGAAGCCCACCGCTGACAACTTGTCAGAGCATTTGCACACCTTCGTGCATGTGTGTGTGTGTGTGTAAGGAAAGCAGGAAAATCAACACATCTTCTGCCAGCTTCCTCTCTCTACCTCATTCAACAAGCACAATTGCTTGGCACACCAATGGCTCTGCTCTGGCCTCACCACGCTGGTTCCCTAATTTTTAGGAGTTCAGCTTTTTCAAGTTTACAGCTTTTGGGCATCTCCAAAGGGTTTGTTTAAAAAAAAAAAAAAAAAAACCCAAAAAACTAAAAACAACAAACCAGACCTCTGGCTCAGGAGACATGAATCTGACAATTACATGAAGGTAATTAACCAAACGCAGACTCTGGGTTCTATAAACAGACACGATCACAGCCCTCACTGTGGCCCAGCAGGACCCTGTTTCCAGAGGTCTCGGCAACCCCCGGCATCCATCAAAACAGCCAGCGAGGGTTTATCAAGATGCATCGCAAAACACAGGTAAGCTCCGGAGATAGAGCCTTCCTGCTTACAATTGCTTAATTAGACGGAATCTTGCCTGCTGGATTCTAATCAGATGAGCTTCCGTAGACACATCTGACTACACAAGGCTCTGGGCTGATGGGGGCAGGGCAATGACGGAAGATTCTAGAACCTGTGCTATGCTAGGATGAGGCCTGTGTCGTCCAAGTGAGGTACGTCTCCTGTATCACACTGCCATTTCTTGGTTTTGAGACCTGTACGCGGGACTGTCCCTCTGGGCCTTAGTTTTTTCCTCAGCAAAATGAGATGGTGGTGAGTCGGCCTCCGGCAGGCTCGGCAGTGTCAGGGCCGCGCGTCACCGAAAACCCCAGTTCAAGCCCTTTTCTCAGTTGTTACTTCACATAACAAGAGGCAGAAGAGGGTGCCCCTGAAGCAAAGTGCAATCAGCATTCGATGATCCGATGTCATCAGAAGCCCAGGTATTTCCTCTGCTGGCTGTACTGCCTGGGGACATCTGATGACCACGCAGACACCCCCGGTGTCACATCCCAACTCACACTGCTCAGAACTAAAGAGAGCCCAACTCCCCCCCCCCCCCACGCCCTACCTCTTTCCTAAAGGCTCCGCCCAGGGACCGCCCTCTCACATCTCATTGGAGAAACCTGGTCACATGCCCACTCCTGAGCCAATCATTGGTAAGGGGCCAGGGACCACGGAGATTAGTTTAGGGCAGGTGTGGCTTTAACCTGTGTCACCTTTCTTTGGGTGGGCGGAGGCAGGCTAACACCTGAGAAACACCTAGGTTCTGTTTACAAGGAAGAAGGTTGGGGTGGATGTCAGGTGGGCGATCTTCAGTGTCTGCTAGGGATACTACTTATATTTAATTGGAAAACGGGGCAGGTCTGGTCCTATCCAATCTCTTACCCATCCTCCTTTTTTTTTTTTTTTTTTTTTTTTTTAAGATTTTATTTGTTTATCTGAGAAAGAGAGACACAGTGAGAGAGGAAACACAAGCAAGGGGAGCAGCAGAGGGAAAGGGAGAAGCAGACTCCCCACTGAGCAGGGAGCCAAATATGGGGCTTGATTCCAGGACTCAGCGTGCCATGACCTGCATAGAAAGCAGGTGCTTAATGACTGAGCCTCCCAGGCACCCGCCTATCCCCCATTTCAATTACCCTCCTTTTTCGTCCCTTTTTTTATCCCTCTATTCTACTTATAATTGCAAGGAACATAAGCCAAATCAACTTGACTTTTTTTTTTTTTCTTAAGGAATTTATTGGCTTACATTAACTGAGAAGTTGAAGGGGAGATGGGAGCCATCTCCATTCAGGGGATGGAATAGTATCATTGAAGAGGGCTGGATCTTTTTTTTTTTTTTTTTTTTTAAGATTTTATTTCTTTATTTGGCAGACAGAGATCACAAGTAGGCAGAGAGGCAGGCAGAGAGAGAGAGAGAGAGAGGAGGAAGCAGGCTCCCTGCTGAGCAGAGAGCCCGATGCGGGACTCGATCCCAGGACCCTGAGATCATGACCCGAGCCGAAGGCAGCGGCTTAACCCACTGAGCCACCCAGGCGCCCCAAGAGGGCTGGATCTTTTTCTCATTCTCTTCATTAGCCGCTCCGAGCCAGCTTATTTCTCAGGCAAGCTCTTTCTCTCTCCCACTCTACTCAGCAGATACAGCCTTTGGCAACTTAAGGCATCCATGACCCTCAGTAGCAGGTTCTGGAAGGAGGGTGTGTGTGGAACATCCTAAGTAGAAGGCACATTTCAGGAAGTTAAGTCTGACCATATGTGGGCTGGTTTAGAGAGATGAAAACAGAGATAGGGAGACCAGATGGAGGTGAGAATTGACAGGAAGCTGAGTGGGGGCCCGGGGTTGGAGGGGGTATGTGTGTGGTGACTAATTCTCTGCCTGGTCCTTCCCAGCAAAGAAGAGTCTTGGTCCAAACTCCTGATCCTGTCATTCAAGGCCTGACCATCTCTCCTGGAGCTCATCAGCACAAACCCTTATCTGCTTTTAGGCAGATCATGAGAACGTGCCTGATGAAGCCCTTGTCCCACCTCTGCCCCCCTTCCAGGCCTGTCTGCTCAGCTGCACCTTCAACCAACCTTCAAGGCAGAAGTTCACCCCATAGAGCTCCCCCCCTCCTGACACACCCCTATAAGGCTTTCCTCCTTCCTTGAATAAATGCACTACCCAATCCTGTCCACTCTTGGAATCCGCATTGTCTTCTCCATCTTGTCCCCACTTGCAGACTTGGCATCTCCAGCCCCAGGAAGGAGTCTCTCCTGAAGCAGGAGGAGTTTAAGGAATTCCCGGGATTCCATATGAAGTTATTCTGGTTCAGCGCTGACCTTGTGTCCCAGTGTGGTAACTGGGTCCCTAACTTGTGCTCTCCGCAACAATGACGTCCAACATTTCCAAGCACTGAGAGCTCCACTGGTGTTATTTCATAGTAAAAGCAACACTAGGATATTTCCTATCTTACACAGGCAACTGGGGCACAGAGAAGTTAATTAATCTACCCCCAATCAAAGAAGAGAACACAGACTCCACCTCTTGAGGAGAAACTGGAGAACTGTTGGAACAGCAGGTGGAACTAGAACTACTGTTGGAACCGTTTTTAGAAAATGCCGTCTACCACACCTTGCTGTCTTTTTTACTTTTTAATTTTTTAAGCTTGCTTTTATTTATTTATTTATTTATTTATTTATTTATTTATTTATTTTAGAGAGAGGGCATGCACAAGCAGGGAGATGAGGCAGAGGGGGAGAAGGAGAGGGCATCTCAAGCAGACTCCCTGCTGAGTGAGGAACCCAACTCAGCGGGGCTCAGTCCCACAACCCTGAGATCATGACCTGAGCTAAAGACAAGAGTCAGGCGCTTAACCAATGGAGACATCCAGGAGCCACCCCCTCCTACCCCGCTCTCTTTTTTAAAAATAGCTTTTGATTTTCAAATAATTTTAGAATCGTAGGAGTTGCAAAGTTAGTACAAAAAGTTTTCTATTCCCTCCATCCTCTACTGTTAATATCTTAGGTAACTGGGAGATGTTTATCATGGCACATTTAGCCATTAGGTTTCCTTAATCTCCAGGGAGTTTCTCTGTGCAGTTTCTTGGTCTTTCCTTATCTTTCATGCCTATGTTACTTTTGAGGAGACTGGGTCAGGTGTGCACTCTCATTTTGATAAACATCAACTTTCCTGTCATGCTTCAAAGCTTCAATGCTTCCATTTAAATTTTAAATTTAAAAAGTGAGTAAAATCGAGGGTGCCTGGGTGGCTCAGCTGGTTAAGTGTCTGCCTTCAGCTCCGGTCATGATCTCAAGGTCCTCATGCCCCACATGGGGCCCTCTTCTCAGGGGGGAGTCTGTCTCTTTCTCTCCCTCTGCCACTCACTCTGGCTCATGCATTATCTCTCTCTCTCAAATAAATAAATAAAATCCTTAAAAAATAAAATGAAAAATAAAAAGTAAAATCCTCTGACCACTGTAAAAAGTAATAAGGGAAGCTTGTTTAGAATGCAGTCAGAAGATGGGAAGGAGGAGCTCCCATGCCCTACCATTCATCTTGTATTGCAGACCCAACTGTAACAGACACACCTTGCAAAGTAATACTAAGTTAGCTACTACTTTTCTCTCTTAACAGGAATAAGAAAGGTTTCCTCCTCTGTTGGCAACAGCCCAGCCAATGAGACACTGTCACAACTCAGCCAATGAGAAGCTACTCTGCTTGGAACTCCCAGTTTACTGCAATAGATAAATAAATCTTTAAAATTTTTTTGATTCCAGGAGCATCTGGCTGGCTCAATCAGAAAAGTGTGCAACTCTTGATCTCAGGATTATAAGTTTGAGCCCTACAATGTGAAGATTACTTTAATAATAATAAAAGGAGGGGCGCCTGGGTGGCTCAGTGGGTTAAAGCCTCTGCCTTCCGCTCAGGTCATGATCCTGGGGTCCTGGGATCAAGCCCCGCATTGGGCTCTATGCACTGCAGGGAGCCTGCTTCCTCCTCTCTCTCTGCCTGCCTCTCTGCCTACTTGTGATCTATCTGTCAAATAGATGAAAAAAAAATGATAATAATAAAAGGATGTCTTTTTTTAAAAAAAGTTGATTCCATAAAATAAATTTCATTAACTTTTAAAAACATATTTTTTGAGCCTGAATAATTGGACAAATTTCTGCCTTGATTTTAAAGCAATTAAACAAATTAAGTCTTGTAAAGTCTGAAATCCAAATGGCCTCTGTCTCTAGGCATTCCCCTCACCCCTACTTCACCCCTCCACACTTAGCCTCTGGGAGAGCAGGGGTGAGCGTCAGGACCCCTCACGCCCCAGCACTCCGAGCATTTTGGATGAAACCAATCCCTTGCATGGGGACAGCTTAGAAGCTGCCATGTTGCTCTGTTTCTATTACAAGTTCACAAACCCCTATAACTTCCAAGTAACATCTTTTCCCTTCCAAATACACAGTTAAGTCCTCCAGGGGAGCAACTATTTCCTGTCTTCTCACACTGTGCCTACTATATCCACCTGGAGGTTGGGGCGGTCCAGCCATGTTGTGGAATGATGCTCGCTCCTCGAGCATCAGCGTGCCTGGCTCGGGGGAGCACCCTCGAGGATGAATTTGCCATTTATTTATTCGACAAATATTTTTTGAACATCAAATATATACCAGGGGCTTCTCTAGGTGCTAGACCCTATTTTCTTTGGAATAGGGTGGCCAGCCTCTGAGACAAGATGGCGCTGGAGCGTTACTCTGAAAACCTCCCACCAGTTGACGGCTAAAGGGATCAGCAAGATAAAAGGAGGTACATGAGATACCCAAGCGATGTGTGTCTGGGTTTCAGATGTTTTATCCGGACAAAATACCGTATTGGTTTTGCTTCCTTTTGTTGGTTGGGCTCAGGGTATTGTGTTTCGTTTTGTTTTGTTTTGGACTCAAGTGGCCTATTCATGAAGAAAAGCCAGCGTGCATAAAAGCTGTAGAAATAAAATGCAATAAAGGCAAAATGAGGTGTTTGGGTTGTGATCCCACCTGCTTTAGAGGACAGTCAGGCCCGGTGATGGGGGGGCAGGGGTTAGAGGCTCATTGTAGGGCCAACCTTGCTTAGAGTTTTTCACTCTGCTCTGCCTTCCTTGAAACCAAGGGTTGTGATCTGGAAGTCACTAGACAACAGGAGAGACACCCAGTTCTTCTGGAAACCTAGCCCTCCTCTGGCGTGGCACCCCCTGCTCAAAGGACCTGCCAACCACACTCTGAAACAGCCTACCCTCCCCCAGCTTCTGGATACATTTGGCACAAAGCACATTTCTGAATTCTCCGTGCTGGAGGCACTCTCTTTTCCCTCCTCTCTCTGTTGAAGAAAGAAACTCTTTTCCTTTCAAATGGAATCCAACAGTTTAAGGGGGGAAAAAAAAATCTATTGAACTTTGTAACTTCCTTTGGTCTCCTGGTAAGACAGATTTGGTTTTTGATTCTTTCAAAATGAGAAATTTGCCTTGTTCTGTAAGATCAGAGATTGGAGGAGTTTCTCTCTTTTCTCTCTTTTCTTTCTTTCTTTCTTTCTTTCTTTTTTTTTTTTTTTTCCTTTTTGAAGCCCCAGGGGCGCCAACTGTTGAGGGAGTGGCGTCAGCTCAGAACTCCCCTGTGTGGCACCTGCTCTCTCAGGAGCACGACTTCCCAGCCAGCATGTGTTCCCCACTGCTGGGTTCCAGCCCCGTGTCATCAGGCAACCTCAGGGGGTACCATTCTCGTCCTCACCCACGATGCAATGCTGTGCCTGATGGATAAGAAGTCCTCTTAATGGATCCCCCAAAGGCCTCGATTGTTTAATGGAAGGAGCCAGCAGTGAGCCTGCCCCGACATGGCCACGTGACCTTGAGCAGGGTGCCGAGCCTCTCAGATCTGTGTGCCAACTGTAACATCTGAGGTTGTGCCAAACTGGACATGCTGGGCCTTATTCCTCGGACGGATGCTGACGTGGCAGGAGGCCACTAGGTTCAGGATCCTGAATTGGCCACTCAGCTGGCCCCATGATAAAACATAGAATAAAGTGTTCCTCTCATCCTATGCACCAAGAAGCGGGATACTTTTCTTGTTCCTGATTTTGGCAGCAGTAGCCCCTGGAAAGAATACTTTGCAGGATAGAAGAATGAATGAACGGGCACCTGGGTGGCTCAGTGGGTTAAGCCTCTGCCTTCAGCTCAGGTCATGATCTCGGGGTCCTGGGATCAAGTCCTGCATCAGGCTCTCTGCTCAGTGGAGAGCCTGCTTCCCCCTCTCTCTCCGCCTGCCTCTCTGCCTACTTGTGATTTCTCTCTGTGTGTCAAATAAATAAATAAAATCTTTAAAATAAAATAAAATAATGAATGAGGAAGCAGAAGAGTGTCCTGAAGGGAAGGGGTGGAGGTAAAAGATGCACATGCAGATGCAGGAGACACCTTATGGGTCAACCCGTCTGGTTGCTGGCATCTGTCCCTCTCCCTTCACTGCCAGTTTCCCTTTCGGAGAACTGCCCCTTACCCCCTCTGTTCTGGAGGGACAAAGGGCCAACAGGTGTCCTGGGAGAGGCCAGCAGCCCTGCTTCCCCAAAGGACGGAGAGTAGACCCAGGGCCAAGCCTGGGAGCAGAGACCCTCCATTCCTTCCTGCTGTCTAGATCCCCAGGGCTTCCTGCTCCTGTCTTCCTGAGACCCGTCTTCAGCTCCGTCTTCAGCTCTGAAGCTGTGGATCCGTCTTCAACTCTGTGTCAGCTCCGTCTTCAACTCTGCGTCGCCTCACATCCTTCCACCCAATGCAGCTTCTGTTTAAGTTAGTCCAAGTCGGATTCTGTTGCTTGCAACCAAGGGATTCTAACTATCATGAGCATTTCATTTCTTCTCTTCCTCTCTTGCAACCTCATCTAAGACAACGATGACAACAACAAGAAGGATGGGAGGGAAGAAATGAGAGAACGGGTAGGATGACATTCATGGGGTTTTAAAAAAAGATTTTATTTATTTGAAAGAGAGAGATAGCTAGAGAGCACAACCGGGGGGAGGGAGAAGTAGACTCCCCACTGAGCAAGGAGCCCAGGATCATGACCTGAGCAGAAAGCAGATGCTTAACTGACTGAGCCACCCAGGTGCCCCAACATTAGTGTTGTTAAGATTTATTTTAGCCACAGAGTCATTTCCCCTTGATTAAATCAAATGTGCCCTACCCAAGAGAGATGAAACAGAGCTCCTTGTTTGTTTCAGCTTCTGCCAGCCTGTAACCCACAGCTGGCCAGCAGGCTCTGCCTCCTGAAAAGTAATCAACGGTGTTGGATATTTTTCCCTTCTAGCCTGGTGAAGGGATACCAGGAGCCACCCCTGCCCCCTGGATCTGCTTCCCAAGATCCACAAATCCCAGCCACCACTTCCTCTGTTAATAATCACATGGGAGAAATTTCGGTTTCCTTTCGGGGTGGGGGCGGGGGAGGGTTGGATCAGGAGAGAGGGGGAGAAACAGCAGCTTTTAGGGAATACTGCCTGTGCTCCGGGGACAGCAGGGAGTTTCATATATGTTTTAGGTAGCACACCACACCCACAGGGTGGCTTCTGTTACTATCATTTTGCAGATGAAGAAACTCCAAAGACTAAGACACAGGCTGGAAGACTCACAGATACCAGTGCAGAGCTGGGATTTGAACCCAGGTCTCTTGTGACCTAACACGGGGAGATAGTCACTCATTAGGCTCTGATCTGGGGTACACAGTATGCCTCTCCCTGCACATTGGTACCCCCAGCAATCCCTGCCCCGCTCCTCATCACACAACACACCCCCTGTCGCATTTTTTCCTGTGGGCCCTTTGCTCTCTTTGTATTACCTTAAATCCTTCTGTTTCTATCAACACAGGCCTTTGCTAAAGTACTGAGTGAAAGAACCAGGAACATATGGAAGGAATACAGTTTAGAGGTTATAAGAATACAGGGTCTGTCATCAGATGGCCTGAGGAAATCCCAACTCCACTGCTCACCAGCTGTGTGGCTTGGGGAAGTCACATAAACCTCTCTGTGCCCTGTTTTCCTCACCTGGAAAATAGATAATAAAATTTACCTACCACACGGTAGGTACAATAATGGCCCCAAAGGTGTTCACCTCCTAATCCCTATAATGTGTGAATATGTTACATTATATTGCAAAGGGGAATTCATCAGCTGGCTTTGAAATAAGAGTATTCTGGATAGCCCAGCTAGCCCCAATGTCAACACAAGGGACTTTAAATGTGGAAGAGGGAGGCAGGAAAGTCATTGTCACCGTGGGAAGGACTTGACTGGCATTGATGGCTTTGAAGATGGAAGGGGCCCTGAGCCAAGGAACAAAGGCATTCTCTAGAAGCTAGAGAAGGCATGAAAATTAATTCACTGTAAAGCCTCCAGAAAAGAACACAGCCCGGCAGACACCTTGACGTTAGCCCAGTGAGACCCATTTTGAACTTCTGACATCCAGGATTGTCTGAAAAGAAACAAATGTTGTTTTGAGCTATTAAATCTGTGCTACTTTGTTAAGGCCACTCGAGGAAACTTACACACCTCCCTCAAGGGGTCATTGTGAGGATTCCAAGAGAAGCTGGCAGGAATGCAGGAACGCAGTGAAGTTGTCTGTCCTTGTTGGTTGGTGTGCGGCAGTGGGGGCTGTGGCGGGCAGTGTAGAGCTGTGCCCATGTCTTCTGACCCCGCCCATCCTCCCATCCCTAAATGGAGAGCCCTGTACCTTCAGTGCCCTAATTACTTTGGAACACTGCTTTATAATCACACACCCAATGACTCCCTTCATCAGGCCGAATTCTGAATTGCACTTGAAGTGGCTTGTACAATGTCAGTCCTCTGATTAGCTTCTTTCCGCGCTCCAAAATGAGGGTAATCAGAGTGAAGGAAAGATCTTACCATGTGCCCTGGGAGGGAGGCAAGGGCAGGGGATCTCGCTATCCTAATTTTCTAATTAAGGCTTTAAGAGCTTTTAAAGAGCCAGCTCATCTCACCCTGCAGGCCTGTGGTCATCTTCCCTCCAACCTCTCCACGCTCACAAATTCTGACTCGCCCTCCCAGGATCAAGCCAAGCTGCTTTCAGCACCTTCTCCACCGGGGTCTCTCCTTCCCCAGAGATTATAACCCAGCTGTCAGTCTGTCCTGCTTGCCCCCCTGAGATCTGGATCAGATTCCCCCATTGCACGGCCTGTGGAGTCCCACACCTTCTCCGAGGTCTTGGGGATTTTCAGGTGGGGTCTGGTTTTCCCACGGTCACATCTGCCCAGAGGAAGATTTCTAAGGAAGCCAATGAACTCTAAACTCCAGCTGTGGGAGGTCAAGTGAAGTGTGGATATGGTCACAGGCTTCAGTAAAATCATCACAAGCTTGATATTTTTGTATTCTTGTTCTTTAGAGAGATTCCACCATACTGTAGAAGCATCAGATATTGTGAAATTTGCTTCTGCCTCTGAACCTGGGCCTCTGGCTCTATGCCACAAGGCCTTCGCCCCCATCCAAAGTTCAGACATTTATTTCCTTCCAAAAGATGTTAAGGTATTCCTCAGGGTGGTACATTTCTCCCAAGTAAGTGAGTGTGTGAGGGTGCGCTGGCAGTGTGAGAAAGGGTTTATAACCTACAACTAGCCATCAGATATCCTCATTCTTAGAAATTTCCTTTGGCCACCAGTATGGGCCCTCTGTTTCTGGGAACTTTGCCCCGAGGGACCCTCTCAGTAACCCTGGCTTCTTTCTGCCTCCTTGCTCTTTACTTCTACTCAGGAGCACAACAAATTCCTTTTGCTGCCTCATTTTTAACTTATTTTCAGGTTCTTACCTTGTAACCACTTTGCTCTTTCTCCAAGGAGTCTGCCATGCTATTTTTCCCTGGCTGGCTTTCCTAAGAAGGTATGCTTTTTTATAGTCACTACATGCAATGAAAAGTGTTGAACTTTTCTTTCTAAGGTTGGAGTGAGCAGACCCAAGGGCCTGGGGGATAACATAGGAATGGGGATACAGGGGGCAACCTGCAGGCAGAGGTGACTGGGAGAAAGGGGCTTGGCTGAGAGCCTTGATTTAATCACAATGAAAGAGTGTGTCAGTTGAGAAGATGATCCTAGGTCCATTTTTTCCCCGTAGCCTTTTCAAAATCCCCAGGACTTACAGCCAGCTGAATAACACCAAAAAGAGACCATTCCTCCTTTGTGCCCATCTGGACCCTAACAGTTGCTCATGGTGGCTCCCGTAATACTTTATTGCATGTTTTTGTTTATGCATCTGTCTCTCCGCCTGCAATCCTCTGCTTGCTGATGCCAGGACAATATGTTATTTTTCTTTCTGTGTCACCCCCATATAGTGTATTGGGCCTGACCCAGTAAATATTTCTTTAAAAATTCTTACTTATGAAATAGTGACCATAATTAGCGATTATCCCTTGGAGTAATTTTATAGATTGAATGAGATGATCATCTAAATTTCCTAGATTTAACCATTAAGGATCATCTAAAGTTCTTCAGCTTTTTTTTTTTTTTTTTAGATAGTTGGGCACAGAGGAAATACATACTCAAAAATTGTCTTTGTTCATATTATTCATTCATTCATATTATTTGAATGAATGAGATGCTTTTGTTGAACTCATTAACACAAGACTTTACACAAGCCTGGAATTCCTTTTGTGTCCTTTTTCTTGCTATAGAGAACTATAAACAAAAACAAAAACAAAATGGCACGAAAAAAAGGAAAGGAAGAAAAAGCAGTGGAAATCACAGCTGCTCAGTTATATACATCTACAGATAAAGCTTTTTCCCTTTTAAATTTCCGGGGGCCTGACTCCATCCATCTGCGGGAAGACTGCATCCACTATCAGCCAGAACACGCTGCCTTCTTGTTTTCGGAAGAATCACTAAAGTTGAGGACTGGCCACTCATCAGACACACGGAGAGTGAGTTACCAACCTCACTCTTAGCTATACAGGACCCCTATAAAGTGCCTACTGGGTGGTAATGTGCAGCGAGAACAGAGAGGTGGGTGTTGAGACTCGGGATGAATTTATAATTAGGGAAAAAGATATCAAAGGGGGGCTTCCAAAGAGAGAAGGTCAGCTGGGGGTGGGGGGTTGGAGATGTGGTGTCTAGGACGCCAGGGAGGACAGAATGCCAGCAGGTAAGGGAGGAGAGTGGGGTGGAAAGGGTCAAGGAGAACCCACAGGTAGGGGTGAGAAAGGTGGAGGGTCTGACGGGGAGACCAAGGGACCTGGAGAAGTGAAGGAACGGGGGCAGAGAAGCAAAGGAGGCATGGGCCCTTGGACTGCAATCCCTTTGGAGGGGTGTGGGGGTTGGCTCAGCCAAAGGAGCCCGTGGGAGCCAAACCGGAAGCGGAAGTGGAAACGCTGAGGGGTGGGAGGAAGAAGGAGGCATTGCCCCGGAAGCAGAAGTGTGTGGGAGAGGAACAAGTCCCAGCGGGTCCCACTGCCAATGTTCTCTAGGCCCCGGCATGTGGCAGGAAGGGATCGTGGAGACCCGGTGATGCAGCCTAAGGCTGGGTTGGAAGAAGAGGAATCCAGAAAGAGGGAAGGCAGTTGCAGGGCAAAAGCCCAGACAGGAAGCCCTCTCAGAGCCAGGCTTTCTCAACGGTGGGGAGACCTGAGTGTATTTATGGGCAGAGGGGAAGGATTCAAGGAGAAGGAGAAAAAGAAGACGGGAAAAGGGTGACTGGCAGAGCCAAGTCTTGGACGAGGTGGGGAGGAGAAGAATCGGAAAGCCTGGAAGGCTTCCAGTTCCCCTAGGACAGGCAAGAAATGAAACCCATATAAACCCAGAGCCCCACGTGACCCTGTCAGGGGATGGGTTGCATTCAATTAACCAATATGCCAGCAGTTGAAAACAATAGAAGAGCATCGTACTAACTTCCTTCAGATCTTACCCCAGACACTTCTGTGTTTCTCTCTCAGATCCCCAAACCTCCTCTTTTGATGGAGACCATTGGGATCTGGTCTCATTTTCTCTCCCTCCTCTTCCCTCCCTCCCTCCGTCTCCCTTTCCAACCTTCTCTTCCTCCTTTCCTCAGACTCTATTACAGAGATCAATCTAACCACTCTGCCTTAGTCTTAAATATCTATTCACTCAAATCTCATGTTTAGTCTTGGCTTTTTACCCATTCCCTGGATTCTGTAAAACAAAGGATGCTGACACAGTGAGGCCAAGTCCTTCCTCCTTAGAAAGAGTAGGAGTACAAACACTTACTTTTAAATCCTCTCTTTTAAAATCTCTACTAGAGGAGAAAGGGGGGGGAAATGGGGAAAAAGACACCATGAGGCAGCTGTAGAGACACAGGGAGGAGACAGGTGCAGCCAAGCGAAACCTTTAGGCCTCATTGAAGGTCTAGGCTTCCATGTCTGGATAGATGTAGTGAATCCAGAGGTTTTGGCCCAGACTTTGCCCCAAAGGGCAGCTAGGGAGGACCGAGAGGAAAATGCCACCAACCTTGCCTGGGCATTAGGAGGCAAGCTGGATTGTAGGGTGCTTTTCTGACGCAGAATGTCTCCTAAATGCAGAGCGAGTGCACATTATCAGAAAATCCGCCTACACAGCTCAGGAAAATAAATAGATTCCCAAGCTGACTTGATTTTTGATAAGCACTGATCTTTGACTTTATAATCAGTTGCAAATTCTGCTCAATTCAAAAGGCCACCTGCTCTCCTGTGGAAACCTAGATTTTGGAGGGGGGGTGGAGAGAAATTTTTAAAAGTATTAATTTTTTAAAAATATTTTACATTAAGAAGGCAATGTATTTATTTGTAGTTTACAGTGAATTCCATTAGGTCCCAAAGTATTCTAATTATTTGGAATTTACGAGGACTTTAAGAGCCATCTATGCCATTTCAATTACCCTGATGTGTCTGCCCTAAAAAGGATTACATAATAGTAGCCTAAGTTTATTTGCTAGTATCTAGTTTGCCTGGAAATGATTTCTGTTTCCATTATATCAAAGTTCCATAGGCCATTTTGGAAAACACTGTCATATATGTTACTACTAGAGCTGGGAAAGGCTTCAAGGGTCTTGCATCTATCCCTCTGCCTTCTGGAAGATCTCTGACATTTGAAGCCAGTGATTGTTTCAGTCTGTTTTGGAAAACCCTCAAGAGTCAAGATTTCAGTCTCTTGTTTTTAGTACCTAATCACTATTCCTACCAGGATGTTCTTTCCAGAGAACTTGATTTTCTCCAGCTGCAACTTAAGCCCAGGTCTATGGGAAGTAGTAATGAACAATCAATGTGGTTTTTAAGTGCTCATTTCCCCCAGGGTTAGCGCATTTCTGGGGGTGCTGATTATCCTCTCTTTGCATCTTCCCTCGTCTCGTCTTTGCCTTACCTGGTGTGTACCAGGAGGCAGGTCCCAAGGTCTATGTCACCAGAGATTCCCTCACCTTCCAGACCCTGCTTGAGGTGGCCAATGCAAGCTCCTGGCAGAGATCTAGCTGGAGGAGGAGAGCAAGAGAGGGTCTTCTCTGTTGGGCTCTGCTCTGGCCCTGGCCATGATCCCATGACCACAGCTTCTATAGGGTGGCCCTTCCTCATGGCTCCAGCTCTCTCAACGCTCCTTGAATACCCTTTCTTCCTCGCCCATCTGGTCCAAGGTTAGCACAGAACAAACCCTCTCCTTCCCCCATTGTGGTTGGTCTCTGGGTTTCCTAAATCTGTGTGGACTCTGTCATAGCCCCATCGCTGAAGTCTCTTGAAACGCAGGGCTGGATTCTGTTCCAGCCAGGGCCTTGAGTGATGAACTGGATGCAATATGTTTTAAGCCTTTTTACAGGGGAGGAGCACCACATCAGATATCACGTTTATCCCATCCTCCCCCCACCCCAGGTTGCCTCAAAGGATCTGGGTTTTCCAGTCGTTCTGAGACCAGTGGGACTTCTGTGGGTCAAGGACAAATCATCTGGGCCCACCATGAGCAGGTGCTGGAGTGGAGAGCTCTGAGTAATAACAAATAGAATCTACTCTGCGGTCTAGTGCCAGAGAGGAGCCAACAGAGTAGACGATGCTGACTCCCTGGTCATTCTGCTAATGGTGAAGGACATTTGTGGGGCACGGTGGAGGCTGCAAAGACAGACCCTGACCACAGACCACCCCCCCCCGCTTCTGATGCCCTCACTTCTGACACTTTGCTTTTGCCCCCGCTCCCAATTCTGTTCTCTACTCAGCAACCAGTGTAAAGGTTTCCAGCTTAAGTCAACAAGCCAAAATCCTCCAAAGGCTCCCCAGCTCATCCACACAACACCCAAAGCCCTTAAAAACCTTCCGCAAGGCCTCAGTGATCAGTCCCTCCCTTAACCTTGGTTCTGACTCTCTCCCATCCACTCCCATGGGCCACGCATCCACGGGCATTCACAGCTGAGACAGGGGCACTAGGAGTTGGGAGGAGGGAGCACAGGCTAGTGGGGAGTTTTATGTGGGAGGAATGCAAGCCGGGCCTTGGACATGGGGGTGTGCATCCCTGGTAGAAAGGATGTCAGGAGCAAAAGCAAGAGGTGGGCACTGGGCGGGAGTAGATGACCTCCCTCAGAAGAACGGGTGGAGGGGGTAAGCTGGTCAAGACAGAGGAGAAGGAGCATCACTGCTGGCTCAGGAGTTCCGCTTCAGCCTCGGTGTCCCGAACCCTCTTGCCTCTATCTGGACCGGGGAGCACCCTGGATGTTGGCAGGTACTGCTCTAGTAGCTGCAGATACAGGGGTCAGCAGCAAAGCCCCTACCCCCGGCACTCCCCTTGGAGCCCCCGGTGGGGCTGGAGGGGGGCCAAAAGTCAAGCGCCCGGGTTCTGTGGGGATACAGACAGAACCCGCCTGTGCCAACACTCCGACGGCTGCTTCCCCCTGGACCCAGGAATACTTTGCCTGAACACAGTGACTGAGCCCAGAAAACTTAAATGTGTGGTTTTCAGGCCAAAGGGAGCTCCAAGTGTCATGAAGGGACACAGTCACAACATGGCTGAACCATGTGTGTGATGTGTGATTAGGGGACTCTGCGCTTAAAATTAGCCTCTGCCTCTTGGTGGTGATGTGGCCCTGGGCATGGCCCTGGCTTCTTCAAGGGTCCCGTTCTCAGCCTTCATCTGTACCACAAGAGAGATCCTAGAACTTGCCGCATGCTGTGTGGGTTCAGTGAGAGAGCGTGCTGGGAGCTCTGGCCCTGCACCTGCCCAGAGGAAATGCACGCACTCAGCTGTGGTCATAGGTATTATGAGCAGGAAAATGTCGCCAGTGTGTGCTTCCAAGACACTGACACCTTCTCTTGCAACAGAAGGGCACAGCCCAGTCACCAGAGGGGACAGGCTCAATTTTCAAGAAACGTGCATTAGTGAGAATAATATACTTTTTTTTTTTTTTTTTTTTTTTTTTTTTTCAGATTGAAGCACCCCTCCCAACCTCCTACCTTGGCCGCCTGCATTTGGCTCATCCCAGCATTTCAACATCTCCCCTTTCCTCTCATCAGCAAGGTAGGACAGATGAAGGTGGGGAGACGCAGGGGTGGCAGTCCAGCCTGTGCCGGGGTGTCCCTCAGTGGTGAACTCTAAGGGTTAGTGGCCGGCTGGCCAAGGCTGGCAGCGTGGCATTGACTGGCCTGAGCATACCTTTCACTGAAATCTCGGCCTTCCAGGCTGGGGGCAGGTGTCCTCCTGTCCTTCTGGAGCTCTGCATTCTGCCCAGGCTTATCCCACTCCCAGGAATGTCTCCCTCCTGAGGGGCAGCGAGCACAGAGTCTTCTGTCTCACTGGTCCCCTCTTGCTCCACCATGGCAACAATCGTACCTCCTCCAGCCCAGGCTCTTCCAGCCCCTGACTCCCAGCACTGCTGCCGCATGGCCCAGGTTGACCTCAGGAGGATCCACAATCATTGAGAGCAAGTGCCCCTTCCAGGTGCTACCCCTTCTGGGTGATAAAGCTGGTCTGCTGACCTGCTTCCAGAGTCACCCCGATAGCAGGAGGACCCTCCTCGAGGTCCTTCCACCAACCCACTGGTTCTGCACACTTCGAGGAACTCAGTTTTGAGAATCTTGAGGACAGTACCCTGTGTGTGTTCACTTTGTACGCATTACAGTTGCCCACAAAATGTTTGCACTGAAAGTCTTGGGCCAGGCCTGCACAGTGTGCTGGGAAGAACTGGGCACTTACCAAAGATGGACAGTTCCCTGGCTGGGGAGCTCACCCAGAAGCCGGGAGCATGGCATCAAGGCAACCAAGCAGGGGCTGAGGGCAGGGCTACCAGGATTTGCATTCGAACCCCACCATGTAGGTAGCACATGAGGCTGGGAAAGCCTTTTAAAACTTCTGTGCCTCAGTTTTCTCATCTGTACAATGGAATAGATCAAACTATCTTTCCTTCCCTACCTACTTGAGAAGATTAAATGAGATCATACCAGTACAGCATGGCAGATGGGTCCCGAGACAGAGCTAATGATCCATTCGTGTTGACTGGGAATAGTTAATAATCTGGGTAAGCGGGGCGCCTGGGTGGCTCAGTGGTTAAAGCCTCTGCCTTCAGCTCAGGTCATGATCCCAGGGTCCTGGGATCGAGCCCCACATCTGGCTCTCTGCTCAGTGGGGAGCCTGCTTCCCTTCCTCTCTGTCTGCCTCTCTGTCTACTTGTAATCTCTGTCTGTCAAATAAATAAATAAAATCTTTTAAAAAATAAATAAATAATCTGGGTAAACTAAGGGGGAAAAAATTAAACAACAGAATAATTCATGTGAGCTCTTATTATGTATATGCACTGAGAAACGAAGGAAGGAACTACTTCCACATGCCAAGGAGGGTTACCTGTAGCCGGTGGGATTATGGATGACTTTTAGTCGTATTTTTTAAAAAATAATTTTCTACTTTTCCTCTGTGAACTTACCTAAAAGCACTTTTGAAATTAGATCATCGAAAAACCGACTTGAAAGCCACCTGTGACCGGTACCACCTCCCCCCGCCCCCATCCTGCATATGATTTTGGATTCTAAGGAGACACCCCTGCTGGTTCCAATCGCCCAGGGAGTCAGAGAAACCTGCTGAGATATTTCAGCTGGAGTGGTGGAGGCTACGTTTCCCCAGTATTTTGCTTGTACTCCCAACTAGAAAATGAGACATCTTGTGTTTTGAGTGAGTCTCTCCCATTAATCACGGGGATACTCAGGTCTATCCGGCAGAGTGATTGGTTTAATTACAGCCTCCATCTGTAAGGATAACGCCTGGCGTCAAGAGCAGTGAGTATCAAGCGAGCCTGGGGTTTCCTGGGGCTTGTAGAGAGGCTCCGTCCTGGAGCCTCGGAGCCAAAAGTGAGAGGAGAGCTGCGTGGCCCCGAGATTTCCGGTGGAGACAGAAGTGTTGCGATAGCTTCAAAGAGGGTTTCCCTGGGACTGTCCAGTGTGTGAGCAAATGCAGTGTCGCCTGGCATAGGAGACAAGGATTCCTACCATCCAGAAGGGGCCTTAGGGACAAGTGATTTCTCCAGCCAGGCTCTGTGTCTTTTTCGCCAGTGAAAGCAGTTTGTACCCATCAAAGAGTTGTGACTGGTTTTGAAGCTCAGCTACACACTTCACACTAAAATGTCCAAATTTTAGAGCACAAATCAGTGGACGGAAAAATGACCAATAAAGCATATCCATTCCCAGCCACGGGGTCGGTCATCTTCCCTGGCTGTTCCCTGCTCTCTTTGGTAGCGATGACTCCCCACGGATCTTTGGGCAATGCCAAGAAGATAAGACTCAAGCCGGCTCTAGGAATCATAGAAAACCCCACACTACTCGCTGGTGGTGGTCCACAGCATTAATCAAGGGAACAGGTCTCAAGCAAGGAAGAAAGCTTTACTAGTGGTTCCGACAAGTTGTGGTCTTCCCTGTAAATAATCATATAAAACCCAAACCCTACTCTACCTATATAAAACTCAAACCCTACCCTTCTCTACTCAGTCCTTCACCATAACAACCTTCATCCCCAAAGAAAAAGGGAACCTTTCAAAACATGATGAACAGCCCTGGTTTTTGGCATTTCGAGATGTACAATATGTATCAGTGAGCCCTATAACTGTCCCCCGGGGCTCCTGCTGCCAGCGATGATCCTTAAATCCCTGTTTGTCCTAACCTGGCACCCAGCCTCAAAATAGGCTGAGCTACATTAATCATGTCAGGCAGACAGGAGAAAGATGAAGACTTGGAACTTCATCTACCCAATTGCACCATAATCCCCAGAGGAAAAGAATGGAGCCCGAAAATAGGGTGCCCCTGGTACAGGGAAAATGCGATGTTCAGAGAAGGGATTTGCCATCCTAAGGGCTAACCAAGGGGCTGTGGCTACTGCTCTGGGAGGTCACGCTTTGGCATCTGGCAGTGGTCCTGGGCATTTGGAGGGAGAATTTTGAGAGACACTGGTATGTCCGCGGCCTTGTCCCATTCTCTAACCAGTGGCAACCTTCAGGGTTTTTGCTTTGCTTCTGCCTCTTGGGTCTAGCAGAACTTCAGTTTTGGCCCAAATTGAACTCAGAACCATACCAGGAAGGGGGTCTTAGGAAATGCAGTTCTCAGAGTCAACACGTTGGCAGTGGGACAATCTAGCACAGATTGCCAACAGAACTGGGAGGATGTCAGCTCTGCCAAAGAAATGCAGGTCCTTGGAGGACAGGAGAATGCCTGATCCAGAGGGCAGAGGGAAGAGAGCGGGGGTCCAGGGTGGGCTTGGAGTCCTCCATCCCTCCAGCTGTCTATTAGAGCTCGCCCCAATTGCCAGATGAGAATCTTCTCTGTGAAGTCGGTACAGGAAATAGAAATGAATGTCATAGCAGAAATGGAGCACTTACAAAGGGAAGGGCTAGGGAAGTGGGGTCTGGGGGCCACTCCTGAAACATAGGCTTCACAACCGACCCCCCAGATGAGACCCAGAGTCAGGGCACAGCTGTGATTGCCTCTAGCCATGAAGCTGCCACCACAGTGAGTGCAGAGTAGGCCCCTATGACTGCTCACATCCCCCTGAACTTGCCGCCAGCAGCCTCTGCCTCATGTCCAGCCTCTTGGATTGGTTTGCCTGTGCCACCAGAACAAAGCACCTCAAGCCAGGGGACCTAAAATCAGATGCATGTGCTCTCACAGTTGGGGAGGTTTGAAGTCTGAAGTCAAGGATTGGGTGGGGCACTGCTCCCTCTGAAGCTCTGGGTTAACTTCTCTTTGCCTCTTCCCAGCTTCTGGTGGTGGCTGTCAATCCCTGGTGTTCCTTGGCTCACAAATGCTTGACTCCAGCCTCTGTCTCTCTTGTCTTGTGGAGTCTCCCTGTGTGTCTTTGTCTTCACATGGCATTTTCCTTTTCTGACCAGGACCCCTGTCATATTGGATTGGGCCCCCCCGCCCCCCCTCACAGTGACCTCATGTTAACCTGATTGCATTTGCAAAGACCTCATTTCCCAATGAGGGCATATTGGCAGACACTGGAGGTGAGGCCCTCTACTTGTCTTTGAGTGGGTGGGGGACACAGTTTAGCCCACAATGGCCCCTAACTGTGCAGGTGGGTGCATCTCTTTGGCAGGACCTCTTTCACATTCAGACCCCCCAGGAGAGGAGTCTAGGAAACAGTTCGCTTTCAAGATCTCCAAATCAAATGAGGGGAATAGAGACGGGCCTGCCTGTGCGGCCAACACGGGCCTCTGTGCCAGTGCTGCGGTATTCCAGTTGGGAAAGAATGGGAGAGAGAGTACCAGAGGGGTTAGTGGCACTGGATCTGATGTCTGAATGTGGCCGTGCCCCTGCCCCTGCTGGCACTGAGGCCTTGGGCTGGTTAGTCACCCCTTCTGTGTAGCCCTTAGCTTCCACACCTGTAAGCAGGGGTAACACCAGTCACTATGTCTCAGGGTTTATATGAGGATTGAGTCAGACAGTGGACTCAAAGTCCCAAGGGCCAGACATATAGTGAGCAGTCTACAGATGGTAAGTATCATTCAGTAATCAAACTTATTAGATTTCTTCTGTATCTATCATGGTAGAGAATCGGATGAATCACAGAAGTGTGGATGAAATGTATGTAAGGGTCCTCTGGCATGCTTAGGACTTTACATAAGCATCAGAAACTCCAGGAATCTCAGCCAAAGCATAAATCTCCTGATGTAAGGGTTTTCTTACTCAGAGCTGTGGTCCACTGGAATATCAAGAAGCTAAGAAGCTAAGGGATTTACCTCTGGAATAGATTTATCCAAGCTCTGTTTGTGATTACCTAACTTTGGTTGATGCCAGAAAAAGAAAAGCAGAGTCAGTTTATGTGTGGGTGTTTACTTACACCAGGACTGTGTCATGTTTATGTTCCTGACAAAGAGAAGTAGAATTCATGTCAACCATGTTTGGGGCTCAGATCCCAAGTGCTTTTTTAGTTTTAAAATGCACAGTGGGAAAAAAAAAAAAGTAACTTTGTGATGGTCGCATGACTTGGATGGAGATGCACCCTTTTACTATTTTTTTTTTTTATCTCTCTCTCTGAATAAGATAGAGGCAATTGAGGCAGAAATCAGACTTTCATTCCTCAGACTGGGCCATGGGGAAAATTTTGCCTACTAAAAATAAAACATCGTACAGTTCAGTAATTAAAAAAAAAACAAATAATCCAGTACAAAAATAGGCAGAAGATTCGGCCAGATTTTTCACCAATGAAGATATACAAATAAATGGCTAGTGAGCAAATGAAAAGATACTAAGCATCTTTAGTCATCCGGAAAATGCAAAGTAGAACCACAAGGATACACAACAGCACAGTGATTAGAAGGGCTAAAACAAACAAATAACACCGAGTGCTGATGACTGTGTGGAGCCACTAGAACTCTCACCCTTTGCTGGTGGGGATGCAAAATGGCGCAGCCTCTCTGGAAAACAGTATGGCAGCATCTTTTTAAGCTAAACATTAATTGGGGCGCCTGGGTGGCTCAGATGATTAAGTGTCTGCCTTTGGCTCAGGTCATTATCCGAGGGTCCTGGGATGGAGTTCTGCTCAGATGCTCCCTCTCTCTTTGCCTCTCCCCCTCTCTTTGCCTCTCCCCCTGCTTGTGCTCTTTCACGTGCTCTTTTTCTCTCTCTCTCTCAAATGAATAAATAAAATCTTAAAAAAAAAAAAAGAGGTAGACATGAATTGACTATATGACCAGCTATTCCACTCCTTGATGTTTACCTAACTGAAATGAAAACCTGTGTCCACACAAAGATGTGAGTGTTAGTGTTCACAGCAGCTTTCTTCATAATCATCCCAAACTGGAAGCAACCCAATATTCAGCTGGTAAGTGGATGAACAAATTGCAGAGGACACATTCAGTGGAATACTAGGCAATAAAAGGAACAAGAGAGCGATTCATGGAACAACACAGATGGATCTCAAAAACACTACGTGAAAGTGAAAAAAATAAAAATAAAAAAAGCCAAACACAGAAGACTATGTGAGTGCATTGATCTGAAATTCTAGAAAAGGTAAAACCGTGACAGAGCAACCCAGTGGTTGCTTGAGGCTGGTGGGGGTAAGGGAGTGAGGACACGGGGACACAGGGATTTCTTAGGGTGAAGGGGTGTTCTTGTCTAGATTGTGATGGCAACTACTTGACTGCATACAATTACTCCAACTCATCCAACTGTACGCTATAAATGCATGAACTTTACTAGATGTAAATAATACATGAATACAGAAATAAGCATGAGTTCTGATGTGACAGCCTTGGGGAGACGAGACGGAGCATTCTGAGGAACAGGACTGGGGTGCCGGGGCGGGAGGGCTGCTGGAGGGCCTGGCTCCCCTCTGTGATGCCTGGACCCAGTGATTTCTCCTTTATGGTAAACGCACCCGTTATAACCCGGACCCTCGTACAGCCAAGCCCCGTTCTAAGAGGAGCTGTTAATATCATATCTATAGAGGTTTCTTTTTCATTAAACAAATTTAGTGCTTTTTTTATTGTTGTATTGATTTTTATTACAGCTGCAAAGGGAGGTGAGGGTAGGTATCATCATATATCAAATAGCAAAACAGGAATGGTGAGGGCGAAGCTAAAGGAGAAAGCATATGTGAAGGGAAAGTTCACAGACGACAATGACAAATGACATAGGCCGTAGTTTTATGTGCCTGTTGTGGTTGTGGTCGGCATCGCAGCGTGAATCCAGGCTTCTGGCATGGGAGAAGCATCACAGATTGCTGGGAACAGGATTAGAGCACTGGTTCTCCAGCCCTTCCATCCCACGGACTTCCCTTTATAACAGGGATTTTAGGAGACCCTTTTTGCTATCCTGAATTTAATAATCTATGCATACACAGGATTTTTTAAAAAAATGAACACAATGCCTAATTGTAGAAGGATGAGGAGGAAGGGGAGGAAGAGAAGCAAAAGAAGAGGAGTGTGTAATAAAACAGCATTCATTTCAACGTGCTTGAATGCCTGAGCACGATTCTGCTAGAAAACACCGTTGACACAGACACGCATGTGTCTGCTCTGAAATGCAGACTGGGAAAGGTGAGTTGAATTAGCAACTCAAATACCACCAGTGGCATTGCTAGTGATGACATGATTTTCCCAGATGGTGAACAGCTCCTGGAGAAATTCCAAACAAAACAGTATCAGCCAGGGTTCCAGACGGTAAAAGCCAGGAAAGGCAAAATAAGATCCTAGGTGGAGAGCTCAGGACAGACATAATTTGCAAAGGTGAGGGCTGGGTGCAGGGGCCCTAGAGGGCTTAGCCTGGGGCTAGGGAAGAGAGAGAGAGAGAGAGTGTGTGTGTGTGTGTGTGTGTGTGTGTGTGTGTGTTCATTCCTGAATCCTCTTCCCAGGAGCTGAATCTATCCTGAAGAGGGCCCAGAGACAGCATCTTGCCCGTTTGGGACCAGGAGTGTGAAAACTGGAGAATGGATGACCGCGGTCTGTCTTTTTCCCTTTGTCCACAGCAGGTTTCTAACAGAGCTGTTTTCTTATAAAGGCATTTGGTGTAAAGAGAGCTTCAATGATTTAAAACATGCAGGAGGGTGGGAAAGAACTGTAACAGGCTATCATAAATTGTTCAAGGTGGCCGCCAGCACCTTCCGCCTCCAGCTGCTCAGTTTTAAATCAGACTTCCTGTTTCCGGTGTCTGAGGCTGCCTAGGGACCCGCCCAGCCCCAGACCTCATTCAGCCCCACCCCCTCCACCTTGTCCTTGATCTCTACCTCCACGCTGGATTGCTGCCTTTCAGTTAATCCTGGGCAAGGTGAGGGGCAGGTGAGCCGAGATGCAGAGAGGCGAATTCCTAGAACAGCTGAGGGGAGCAGAGACAGCCCTGAGCCTCCCTCCACAGCCCAGCTGGCGTGGATCTTGGTATCTGAAGGGGAGCATTGGGGTGTGGATTTCTTGCCCCTCCCATTGAGCCCATGTGTCTGCTGCAGCCTTTTACAGAAAGAGTCAGCGATTCCTTCCAGTACCTTCTATGGGACAGACACTGCCCCAGGTGCTGGGGACCCCAAAACAAAGGGGGCAAGTCTACCTCTCGGGCACTCACATTCTGGTTGGAGAACATGGAAAACTCAGAACCAGGGGTTAGAGAGACGCTCCGGGAACACAGTGGAAAAGAGCTCTCGGCACACTGTTTTTCAAAACAGAAAATTACTTTCTATTTCCTTCCCATTAAAGAATTTTTTAAAAATATCAACCTGGGGGCGCCTGGCTGTCTCAATCGGTAGAGCACGTGGCTCTTGATCTCGGGGCTGTGAGTTCAAGCCCCACGTTGGGTATAGAGATTACTTAAAAATAAAACCTTGGGGGCGCCTGGGTGGCTCAGTGGGTTAAAGCCTCTGCTTTCGGCTCAGGTCATGATCCTGGGGTCCTGGAATTGAGCCCTGTGTCGGGCTCTCTGCTTATCGGGGAGCCTGCTTCCCTTCCTCTCTCCCTCTGCCTGCCTGTCTGCCTGCCTACTTGTGATCTCTGTCTGTCAAATAAATAAATAAAATCTTAAAAAAATAAAAAATAAAACCTTAAAAAAAATCAATCTGATGGGACAGCCAGGTATCTGCCTGGACTGGACTTTCTTTGGAGGTGTAAGTCTGCTTCTGGACCCAACCCAGCTCCCACCCTCAGCAGTCTTCAGAGGTGCAACCCTCTAAGCCAGGCATCTCAGCCTGACAGTGATGCTGGGGGCGGGGCGTTTGCAGATCAGACCCCAGTGAACCAGGGAGCTCGTCTGCAGTTCAGCCAAGGGAAAATCAAGAGGCAAATCCAAGCAGGTCTGGACTGACCAGGCACAGATGGAGCAAGAGGGATGAAGTGGGAGGTAGGGAGGTACACGAGGTCAGGTTGTGCACTGAGCATTATCCCGGTGGCTTAGTACAGGGTCCCCATGGTCATAGGAGGGGACACGTTCTGAGGCTTATTGGGATCACCTGGGAGTGTACATTTGCAAAGGCAGCACACGCTCAACCTTTGCGGTGGGACTCCTCAGTGCCAGGCACTGTGCCAGGAGCTGTCTCTGTGCCACAGACCTTGCTCTGCTCAGCGGGTCATACGTTCCAACCTCTACCCCACAGAGAGAGCAGCTGTGAGTGAGCTCCGAGATGGCTTTTCATTTTACAACTTGATAAGAACGACATCCATGACATAGGACGATTCTTCTTCATACAGCTAAAAATCCCCTCAGACAAGAAATGATGGATAAAATTCTACTAAACAGAAACCCGAGGGGCTAATGAGCATGTGGAAGTCTGCTCAGCTCCCTTAAATCATCAGGTATGAACACTCAATTAGATACCCCTGTGTTTTCATCTATCAAAATATTTTTTAAAGACAATTCCAGTTTGGTGAAGTTTAGGCAAAATGGACAGGCTCGGACATGGCTGGCTGATGTAAATATGAATCAGCTGGGGCATCCTTTCAATGTGCGTCAAAAATCTTGTGCATAATACTGGTCTAGTAATTCCATTTTGGAAGAGGGATGAGGCTTTGTGTGCAAGTATGGTTATTGTATACGTAGAGGACACCGATTGGAAAGTGCCCAAATGCCCAACAAGAAAACAGATAAAATAATGGATCTCTCTGTCTCTTGTCTCTGCCTCTGTCTTTGTCTCTGTCTCTCTCTCTTTCACACATGCACACACACGCATGCGCACACACACACATTACCATGCAAAGAGACTGTGAGCTTAATTTTGTTTTTAAATATAACATTTATGTCTTTTTTCTCTTGTTCCTGTTTTATATACATCCAGAAAATAAGAAACTGGTAAGAAATGCACCAAAATATACTTATTGGGGGATGGTAGGGATATCTTTACTTCTTTAAAAAAAATTTTTTTCTACAGTGAATTTGAATTCATTTTATTACCAGAAAGAAAATTATTTTTAAAATATCCATGAAGTATTCTTGCCAAAATGGAATCTAATTGAGACTTGAGCCCTAACTCCCACTTGGCAAGAAAGAGAGAAACAAGTAAAATGACACCGGGAAGAAACAATTTGACAAATTCCAGAAGGTAGAACATTCTATGAGCAGTCATCTTCTCTGAACGTCCACATAATTGGGGACCAAAAAACTGGGAGAATTATTCTATAATATCAACAAAAACTGAACAGGCACAGCAACCAAAAGCCATGCTCAAATCTGGACTGGGCGCTGACTCAGAATGAGGTCTACATGGTAGGATCATTTGGGGAAAGTGAAATAGGGGTTTGAGTTTTCTCCCTTGGCCAAACCACGGACGTGCTGGCCAGTTGGCAGCTGCCTGCTTTGCAAGAGCCCCACCCCCAGAATCCCATGGGGCACTCAGAGAAACCATCACAGTGGGTCCCTGACCACTGAGGAATTCTGCACAACTCCAGTATAGCACATCTTCTCCTTTTTACATAAAATGCCCATCAGAAAACTCTCCAAAGCCAGTTCAGATAAAGTGGGTACCACTTAGTGGGTAAACTAAAGTGGGTACCACTTAGGAAATGGGAGATTCTTAGCTTACTCCACAGTAATTTCTCCTGTGACTCCCACCCAGAGGGGGCGAGGTAAGGCGCTGAAGATGGGCAGCAGGGCAACCAAGCAGACACCCAGCACCGAGCCCTCCGGCACCAGATATCACTCTGATCCACCCTGAGCCCAGGAGAAAGTGGGGGTGTGTGTCTACTCCCGAATAACAAAAGGTAAGAAACTCTTGGTCGAGAGCCCAGAATTTCTCAACAAATGGCTGATTTCGCCTCCATGGATTCTGTTATTTGGTTCAAAAGCTTCCATTTAAGGGTAGAGGGACAAAAGCATCTAACTGCTAATAATTGTCCCTGAAGTTTATGCAGCCGCCAACAATTTACAGAATTCTTTTACATATATTTAAAAGACTTCACACCTCCCAAGTGGGTAGCTGTTCCTTTTGATCCTGGATTGTGTTCTGCTGATGAGAATTTTTGCTAGTCTCTGTTTTCCTCTTTGGTGCTGGGGTGGGGGAGAGTGGGGGACCCACAAGTCTATGTGGAGGGGGAAGTAGGGAATTGTTAACTCATTTTATAGACTTTATAAAATGTAAATAGACAAATACATAACGGGAAATATGTATTTATGTATAATGCTATGCATTTACATACTTATAAAATAGAAATTTGAAATATAGGGGATAGATACTCAGAGAGGTGCCAGCTGCCAACTCCTGACAATCTAGATAGCCCACAGAGCCAACAAAGCTCAACTCACCACTTTCTTCTGCAAGAGAGGCACTGGCTCAGAGCATCAAGGTCAAGGGTGCCATAGTTATGTGATTCAGGGGGGTCTGGTTTAAGATAGGTCTTCAATGGTGAGGAGCTGATTGGGATTGAACTGAGTTTTTTTTTTTTTTTTTAATATAATAGTTGAGGATTGGAGAATAGAGAAAGGAAGATTTTTTAAACAGTTGTGGGGTGCCTAGGTGGCTCAGTCGTTTAGCATCTGCCTTCGACTCAGGTCACAATCCCAAGGTCCTGGGATCGAGCCCCAAGTTTGGCTCCCTGCTCAGCAGGAAACCTGCTTCTGCCTCTCACTCTCCCACTCCCTCCTGCTTGTGTTCTCTCTCTTGCTGTCTCTCTCTGTCAAATAAATAAATAAATAAATAAAATCTTTTAAAAATAAAATAAGAGTAAAAAGTGTTTGATAAGCCCAGCTGAGGAACCTGTTGTTCTGGGAAAGGGGCTGTTTACCCCGGCGAAGTCTAGTAGAGTAATAAACGCAAGTTCAGATGAACGGCTCTTTGGAATGCTCATGAGGCAAATAATAAAGTTAGGTGTAACCTCATCTTCCTGGGCAGGAATTTCCTGCAGAAACTGGAGGGCTCCTCTTTAGATCACAGTCTTAGAACTTAATCCTAATAAGCTGTGGGGCTGCAGGGAGTTTCATGCTTTAAGAGTAGTGACTTAGGGGCACCTGGGTGGCTCAGTTGGTTAAGTGTCTGCCTTTGGCTCAGGTCATGATCCCAGGGTCCTGTGATCGAGCCCTGCATCGGGCTCTCTGCTCAGTGGAGAGCCTTCTTCTCTCTCTCCCTCTGCCTACTGCTCTGCTTACTTGTGCTCTCTTTGTCAAATAAATAAATAAACTCTTTTTTTTTTAAAGATTTTGTTTATTTATTTGACAGACAGAGATCACAAGTAGGCAGAGAGGCAGGCAGAGAGAGAAAGGAAGGGAAACAGGCTCCCTGCTGAGCAGAGAGCCCGATGCGGGGCTCTATCCCAGGACCCTGAGATCATGACCTAAGCCGAAGGCAGAGGCTTAACCCACTGAGCCACCCAGGCGCCCCAATAAATAAACTCTTTTAAAAAAAAAGAGTAGTGACTTGCCCAAGGTCTTCTGGAAGTTGACCTTGGTCTTCAGATTCAGGTCGAGCTCACCTTGCTCAGACTTTGCCAGAAAACTCCTCCAGTGGAGTTGCAGCAGGCTCTGTGCCAATGCCATCTCATGACGATGGTGGCCCCGTGACAGGTATTGGAGTGAGGGCACAGGGCAGAGCAGCAGGGGAGGGGGCCCCTGGCCCTGAAGTGGCAAGGGGGGATTTTTCCCTGGGACCATCAGAGGGAGCATGGGACACCTTGATTTTGGATGTCAGCCTCCAGAACTGTAAGAGAGTCAATTTCTGTTGTTTTAAGCTCCCCACTTCAGTCCCACTCTGCCAAGTGCAGCACATGCCCTTTATTCAGCACCTCTGAATGGGAAACAAGTGCCCTGGGGTGTAATATGCGCCTCCCCGGGCCTCTGAGGAGGTGAGGGAATCGGATGAGGGCTGAAAGTCCGAGTCCATGTCTTAGTTTTTCTGGCAGCCTAGCCACTTTACCAACATTGAGGGAGGGACCCTTTAAAAAAAAAAAAAAGATCCCAACCAATCAATTCTGGAAAAGCTTCAAACACCGCTCGCCACAGAGCTCCCCGAGTCTCCCCTCCAGAGGGGACAGCCTGATGCCCATCAGGGCTACACAAGAAAGGGCCAGAAGGTGTGGAAGAAAAGGCAGGGCTCAGGATCCTGACCCTTGGTGCATCGGTGGGCGTGGCCACGGGCACAGCCTTTCCTTGAAGACAGGAGCATTTGGAAATCTGGGTCACTTCGGAAGCCTCCCCACAGGAACGGGCAGCTGTTCCAGAGGAGGCCAGCACTGCGCTCGGAGTTCACTGGCCAGCCTGAAAATAGCTTTCCCCAGGAGAAACAAGGTTCCGCAATAACGAATTTGGCAAAGGATGACAGGGATCGCGGCGGTGACTCCTGCTGGCAATCCAGGGACAGAGAACAGGATGTGAGGTCCCGCCCTCCAGGGAGCCGTGGGGGAGAGAGAGCTAGGCGTCGAATGCTGGAGTTTCCCAAGTGGGTCCTTCCATATCCCTTTCCCACCACTTGCTGATGAGAAGCCTGAGGCTGGGGAGGCTGATTTGCCCCGGGGCCGGCGCCCTCAAGAAATCCCACCACCAACAGGGGGCTTGGCACCAGAATTCATTTCCAGGTTCCATGTTCCTCCGGGCACACATCCCCAGGGACAGAGGGAGGAGTGGCAGGTGTCGGGAGGCAGCGGGAACCCAGGGCCGAAGTTTCAAGTGGATCCTTGGGTGGTCGAGGGAGGAGCCTGTTGAGTTCCCATCATAGCAGCAAGATGGAAATCTGAGGGCCCCCAAGCACCTGCGGAATTGGAGGGTTTGGGGGATCTGGCGGGGGAGGGGCGGGGAGAGGGCAGAACCTCAAATATTGTCTTCTGACACTATCTCCAGAGATGTAATAGCAAAGGGTGGGAAACACGAAACATTCCTCATGACTTGAGAGCTGAGGTTCATAAAACTATCATGGGGAAGGGGTGGGGTCGGGGGAGGGGCTTAAAAGTCCAGAAGCCTTATCTCATCCCCAGGGATTCTGTCACCAGGGACCTGGTGGAACCTCGGTCTGGGATGTCAGAGCTGGGGGGCGGGATGGGGAGGGCGGTGGTTCCAGGAGTATCCACAATGGTAGACCCCTGTTTTAGAGGTTTCCAGGTTTTCAAAATCCTCTGATGGTGGCTGCTGTTTCTCCTCCTTTGAAGAATTATACAAGGAGCTTTGGGGTTTGTAGGCAGGACATGAGGTTAGCATCAGGCGGCGCAGAGGCACACCCAGGTCTGGGTGAAGGGAGAAGGCTCAAGGGACACTGGGTCGGTGTGTTCCGCGTGTGCTTAAATTTAGGAATAATTTCCATATCATAGACTTGACACTTTGAAGTTTACAGTTTAATGACCGTCTTGACAGATGACTATAATAGCGTGACCATCAACCCCAATCAAGTTCTAGAAAGTTCTATCCCCAGGAAATCATCTTTAGAGACACTTCTGGATGCAGTTCCAGTGGCATGATTGGAGACAGAGGTTCCAAAACCTTACCCCCACCCCCACCCCCACCCCCAAATTCTCTGCCCCTCTGCAAGTCATGTGTCAAAGGCACCTGTTTCTGGCCCAGGCAACTTCCCTGATAGTTGGAAGTAATTATTCCCCCAGAAGCCCCACTCTGCCTTGTTAGAGTGTCTGTTGAAAATGCCAGGTTGCTAATGTCACTTCTCTTGCTTCCAAGTTCAATTTTCCAGACCCAGACAACACCCACAGTCAATACCTCCCACGGTGGCTAGAGCCAATTCTGGTGGCAGAAAAACATTCACCTGCTACCCAGAGCAATTACAAGTGCTTTCCTCACGCAGCTGTTCCCTGCTCCTGAGAAAGCATTTAATTGGTTTGGAGGTCGCAGGATCCTCTTCCAATTTGGGTCCTATCACGCAGCTGTCATGTGCACCGGGGACCATCCAGACTGGGCTTCTTCAGAGGACACACCATCGTCCACTCTTAGAAACAGCATTAGTCCTTTAGCTATTGTCTGGTTCCCTTCAAAAGACAGACAGCTCGGTAGGCTGGAGCTCGTGTTGGTCTCCAGGTCAATTATTTGGGAATCAGGATGGAAGGGGCAGAATCAGAGTTTTCAACTCAGCCTCTTCCCCTTTTCCAGAGCAGCCACTGTAAGGATGGAACAGGGTTGCTAGGACAGCAAAGGGCCTGGGAGAGCTGACCTTTCAGACTTAATGGAAGGAGAGTGGCCCACCTGGGGGCCCATCAGCTTGGTTTCCAGGCCTGGGAGGAGACCCTGTGGCAGGCTAAGTGGCAGGAAGGCCATGAACAGGGAGCAGTATGCGTGTGGACATTAATTCAACAAAATGTTCCCATTAGGGAGGACTTTGGAGAAAGTGGGGAGGGGGATGGGGCTTCAGTCCCAGGGGAAAGTCAGCGAAATGCCCACTCACAGGGCTTCTCCAACACAAAGCACTCTGGTAAGTGTGTGATGTCTGTCTGCTGTGCTCCCGGGCCCCCAGCAATGGAAGAGCTCGGTGCTCCTCTGGGCCCTGGAAGGACTTCGGTTACAGCAGAGCCTCCCAGACTGTCCAGGGCTGGGTGTCTTCAAAGGGAGCTCAGCAGCTGAACCTGCAGCAGAGAGGGCTCGTCTGGACACCTGCTCACTCCCAGCACACTTGATTTTTGGTTTTCTATTCTGGTTGCCTTTTTTTTTTTTTAAAGATTTTATTTATTTGTCAGCAAGAGAGAGAGAGCAAACAAGCACACAAGCCAGGGGAAGAGCAGAGGCAGAGGGACAAGCAGGGACCCAGCTGAGCAGGGAGCAAAATGCAGGACTCGGTCCCAAAATGCAGGACCCTGGGAACATGACCTGAGCTGAAGGCAGACGCTTAACAGACTGAGCCACCCAGGCATCCCCCCCGCCTTTTTTTTAAACACTTTGTTTCTGGAAGAGCCTTAGGTTCACAATTAAATTAAAAGGAAGGTACAGAGATTTCCCATTTGCCCGCTCCCCTCCACCTCCATGCTCAGCGTCCTTGTCAACACTCCCCACCAGAAGGCTAGACTCCTTAGGACCGATGAACCCAGAGAGACACGTCACCACCCCTCCCAAAGTCCACAGTTTACAGTAGGGCTCACTCTAGGTGTTAGACTTACTATGGGTTCAGACCAAGCTGAAATGATGTATCCATCATTCCAGTCTCATACAGAGAAATGTCACTGCCCTAAAAAATCCCATGCTCTGCCTACTCAACCCTCCTCCCCCGACCCCTGGCAACCACTGATCTGTCTCCATAGTTGTGCCTTTTGCTGAATGTCACGTAGTTGGGCTCACGCAGAGCGCAGCCTTTGCAGATTGGCTGCTTTTCCTTAGTAAAATGCATTTGCGTTTCCTCCTTGTGGTTTCATAGCTTGCTAGCTCATGTTCTTGTAGCCCTGAATACTCTTCCATTGTCTGGACGGACCACCTTTTATTTATCCATTCACCTCCTGAAGGACATCTTGGTTGCTTTCAGGTTTTAGCAATTATGAACAGAGCTGCTATAAACATCGGTGTGCAGGTTTCTGGGGAGGAACTACATACTTGTTTTTCACCAGAGCAGGGAGAGGGATCACCGCGGCTCCAGGGAGACAAACAGCGCCCCGGCGACAGCCAGGTCCCCTCCTCTGTCTCTCAGAGTCTCTGTGCTGGCTCTTCTACCCACTGTAAGCCCCATCCCACCCAAGCCTGCATGCTGTCCAACGTCTCAGAAGACACCGTGTCCACAAAGCTGTCCCCAAGTGCCCCACTAGGAAGCAATGTCTCTTTTCCTCGTTCTCTTTTAAATAGTCTTCTAATTTGAGAGTCATTTTAGATTCACAGGGAAGTTCAAAGATAGTAGTGCGAGCTCCCATAGATGCCACGCCCCGCGTCCGCTATGCTCTCATCTGTTACCATGGTACATTTGTCAAAACTAAGAAATTAATTGGTATGTGAAACCTCACCCGTTACTCTGTTTTCGTTAGTTTTTCCCCTGATGTCCTTTTTCTGTTCCAGGACCGCCTCCCGGATGCCACATTACATTCAGTTGTCATTTCTCCGTAGACTCCTCTGATTCACAACAATTCCTCCATCTTTCCTTGATTTTGATGATCTCGGCAGTTTGGAGGATTACTGGGCAGGTGTTTGGAAGAGAGCCCCGTGGATTGGGATTGTCAGATGTCTTTTTCCTCATGCTTCGATGGGGCTGTGGGATTCTGGGAGAAAGGGCACGGAGCGGGAGGTGCTCCCCATCCTCACTGTTACACCTTGCTCTTTGTTCTTTTCTGCTCCATCCCTCTGGTCCAGCCCTATCTGTCCTCCACAGAGCACATCACAAGAAGGACCCACCTTCTTATGCGCCTGCGGGACCATACATTGCCTGAGTGAATGCCACTGTCCTCGCCCTGAGGTCCGTAAGATGCTACTGGAGAATGGTAATGACAATTTCAAATACCCTTTCCTGGGTGCTTGGGTCGTGGAGCTGGGAAGACTGTCAGGAGCAAGGATGGTCTCCCGTGACTGGGGGCAGGGTGCTTGGTGTCTCTCTGGTTCTCTCTGTCCGTGGATGTTCTCTGCAGAGATGGTGTGGGGGGGGGGGGCCTCGTGAGGTGTGTTCTGCCTCAATTTGGTCTCTTTTGTTACTGAGGATGCCCTCAGAGAGAGACGGCTGGGCTTCTAATCCAGGGGGAAGAAACAGCTCCCTCTACCCTACTGCAAGAACCAGGTTCAATTAGCGGCTGTGTTTGAGTGAAGTGCTAGCTGGATACGGCGGATGTGGGTCAGGAGGCAGTGGGCTGGGACTGAATAAATCCCTTTAGTGCCCTGGACAGGAAGAGACATCTGTCATGCCTCTTCCCTATATGTAATTCCAAATAAAAATCACAAAGCACAGAATTTGCATGCATGTTGAAATTAGAATATCTTCCTACTTACTAATCTGCCTGCCATTTTTCTGCAAAGATTTGTTGATCATAAATTTTCCTCCTTGCTTCTGCTTTGTCTCCCCGCTGGGAAGCCAGGCTCAGGTGGGAGGTCCCTCACTGCCTTCCCAGCGTCTTCTCCTCCCCTGTCCTAAAGGCAGGCCGCCCTCATTCTCCTCTAGATCATCCATCGGGCCCACAGAGCCTCTTCAACCACTGAGACCAGTTATTTTGCAAACCCCACTCTTGTGAAGCTCTTGGATGCTTTCCCTCCTGAGAGTAGAAAAGCAGAGCTCAACTCCCTCCCCACCCCCACCACCCACAGCCGGTGTTCCTTAGCTGCAGATGGCTCAAATCCTTCAGAAAAGGCATGACCAAGCACCATAAGGATGGCAGAGCCCATCAAAGAGACCACGGGGCAGCCAGCAGCATCACTTTACTCCCATGGTGCGTCTGGCCCCTGCTTCTTCATTGGTGCCCCCAGCCACGTTGTGGGAGCCCCTTCTGCTGGCTCCCAAGAGCCCGCTGAGTGTGTCTCTTCCAGACTCTCTTTGGTGATGTAATGTCAGGAGTGATTACACCAGAGCAATTAGCAAGCACTACAACCCAGGACTTCTCTCCCCAGAGCTGGAGGCTAAACATATTCGGTTTCCCACCATGACAAATTGGCACCATGAGTCCTCTCCAAAAATCCAAATTGATGGGGGCTCCCTTCAACTCAAATGCTCCACAGAAAACCTCTTCTTTTTATAATTCCACTGGGGCACCTGGGTGGCTCAGTCTTTCTGGGTGGCTCGTGCCTTCTGCTCAGGTCATGATCCTAGGGTCCTAGGGATCGAGCCCCACATTGGGCTCCCTGCTCAGCGGGGAGTCTGCTTCTCCCTCTGCCACTACCCCTGCTTGTGTTCCCTCTCTCACTGTGTCTCTCTCTTTCAAATATATAAATAAAATCTTTAAAAATCAATCAATTTACTAAGTCCATAGTCAAGCCTCCAGGGTCCTTCCTAGCTGCGTTCCTTTGGGCAAGTCTCTGGGCTTCTCCGGCCTTCTGGTCCCCCATCCATGAAACACGGACAGTACTATGTATCCCTTTTGCAGGTCTAATTGGGCTTTAGAATGCGCCGGTACCCCTGTAATGAGTGGACCAGTGGATCATGGGAAACCTCTCTGCAATGGCAGCGGGGGGTCTTCCTCTTCCTCACAATCCACTCCCCAGGTTGGGGGTCCTGCCCTATGGATGCGGGGTCTAACTCTGACAGCAGCACGAGTAGGGGCCAGTGGGAGTGGTCTGCCCTGAGAGTTGGCAATAAGGGAGCAACAGTCTGTAGAGAAGTGAAAAAGAAGACCAAGACTGACTGAACACCAAGACTGGTCTGCTTTTTTAAAAAAAAACATCATGTGCCCACGATTATAAGGAACATCAGTGATAAAATACTCCCCCCTCTCAGCTGGGGGAAACTCTCCTGCTGCCCCTCCTCTTTGGGAGGCATCTACTGGCAGCTGCCCGTTGTGGGTGCTCAATTGCTAAGGGAGAGACCTGGTTACAGAGAGGCTTTGGACACTCACCATCATGGTGCCTCAGGTCTCTCCCTGCTCCCCCCACAAAAACCAGCTCTCTGGGGTTTAGAGAAGATCCGTAGTATTTTCCTGCCTTGGCATCTATGGTAGTTTTCCATTATTTTGCCATTCATCCCATCTAGTCATGGAACCAGTCTCTTCTTCCATCTGGGCTCGGCCATGACTTGCTTTGTCCAACAAGATGCTGTGGGAGGGATGATACCCAAGTTCCAAGCCCAAGCCTCAAGAGTTTGGGCAAGCTTTTGCTCTCCCTCCCAGAACCCTGGTGCTACCATAGGCAGAAGCCTGGAAATGTCCACGAACTAAATACAGGGGGACTTTCAAACCCTGGGGAGTGAAGCAGCTTGCCCAAGGTCACAAGGATGGAGAGTGATAAAGCCAGGATTCAGACCCAATGCCAGAAAAAAATTGTGCATACTCTGTACCAATTGTCTGGGAAGGAGAATACACCATGCAGGTCTCTTGTACAGCTCCGAACTTGGTGGGCTTTCCTTCTGTAAAGAAGATAAATGATTTCAGGACCTTGTAACAGCGATTTCTTGGAAAATCTGTGCCAGCAGACAGCCCTCCTCCCTACTCAATCACACTTCTGCGCTGCCCTGGGACGATGTTGCACTAACTGACCAGATGTTGCCAGCATCAGCCCTGAGGAAGAATCACCTTCTGCCCAAACACTGAGAAAAATGGAGCACCCAGGTTCAGAGTCTGCCTTCCCCTTCCCCACGTCCCTAGCAAGACAGCTTGGATGAGGTCTCAGAAGGAGGCAGGTGCAAGAGGAAAGGCTACATGAGAACAAGCAAAGGCTATTTTTCCAGAGTTTTCGGTAGGAAGGGAGCCAGCCACCACCACTTGCCTTTGGCAGAGATTCACAGGCAAGCAGGGGAGTGGGAAGCTTTCTAGCAAGAAAGAGAAGGATCCAGGGGTGCCCCAACTGGAGGTGTGGACATAGGGGAGCTAGAAGTGGGGGCATCCTCTGTGATTGGTTAGGGAGGCATATTTGGCCTTCCCCTATTGGTCCTAAACTGGAAGGGGGACACACAGGAGGGAAGCTGTCAGTTACATCCAGCCATGGATCACAACCCAGTCACTTGGTGAGGATTGCTACAGGAGTTGGGGGTTTCCTTCCTGAACTAATGGTTGTACATTGTGGGTCTGAGTTCTGTTTTATATATGGCTTGGTCATAGCTATTTGTATGCTTACCATCACACAGAATTCAAGTCCCAGCATATTTCTCCTAGCCATTCAGCCCTGTCCTTATTTCTCTCAGAACAATCCAGTGTCACAGTCTCCACAGTGTGTGAAATATGCCTTCCCCTAAGGCTCTCAGCAGCCAGAGGACACAGCTGAGCAGAGCTCCAGCAAGACTGCCACCTCTTTGGGGACTCCAGTATAGAGCTCTGTTCCTGTTCATGTCCCCATCCATCATCTGAGATGTCTGTGGAGGAAAATCCACCTTCTGAGTCACCTAGAACCCGCGTCACACACCCCCGCCTTGCCACGCCCATTTCCTCCAACACTGATCAGGTACAGTCAATGACCTTCACATTTTCACTCTGAGGAGAGAAATTTTGCACAAAGGACCTCTTAAAGCCAGTAATTGTGAATGAACAGACTTCAAGGGACATTCTACTCTCTGGCTTCTTTTCCTGTTTAAGCAAGAAGAGAGACTTAAGACTTAAGGCTTAAGGACTCCCTGCTCACTTCCCATGCTCAGTGCAGACTTTCCCCCAAGTCTTTTCAATTCAATATCCAGAATCTTTCTCAGTTCCGTCCAGTTTCCAACTCTCTCATCCCCATCGCCCCTACCCCAACCCCAGGCAGCAGCATCTCCCTACCAGGCTTTCCCTACAAGTACCCTTGGGTTCATTTAAATGCATTTAAATGAGCCCAAGCCACCAAACTCTGTTTGGAAAAAAAAATTACAAAGGAGTATATTTTTCTTACAAAGATAAGAGGGGAATGATCAAGGAATCCCGGAAGAATATTCTCCTCGGGGCTTAAGAAAGAAACCTTGCAAGTACTTATTTTTGGAAAATAAAGATGCCATTTTATTTTCTGTTTTGTGTTTGTTTTCTCTACAGTTGACGTATGACGGTATATTCATTTCAGATGTACAACATAGTGTTTCGACAAGTCAGTACATTACACAATGCTTACTGCGAGAAGGATGCATTTTAAGTCTAATTACCGGGGCAAACCGTTAGAACCAGAGATATTTTGGAGTTCATGGGTCACAGCTATACCTGCAATGCAACCATGTCCAAAATCTAGGCGTCTTAGAGAAGACCTTGTCAGATACACCTTTTGCAAAGACAGTATTAAGATGTGGGATAGTATCCACTTTTCTACAGCTGCAAGGAAAGAGGCAATATTTATTTTTTATCTTGATGAGAATTTTTCACCAGCAGTTAGACGGACCTGCAGTTTCCAGATTAAGCACTAGAACTTGACTAGTAAACGTGGAAGAATTTGCCCAAGTAACTTGAAAATTGTGGGAAAAAAATGAAAGAGGAGAAATCACAACCAACATCAAAGAAATACAGTCAGTTAGAAGGACATATGAGCAACCGTATGCCAACAAATTGGGCAATCTGGAAAAAATGGATGCATTCCTAGAAACCCTAAAAACATAAAAACTACCAAAACAAAACCAGGAAGAAATAAAACACGTGAAAGACCCATAACCAACAAAAAAATTGAAGCAGTAATAAAAAATCTTCCAACAAACAAGAGTCCAGAACCAGATGGCTTTCCAGGGGAATTCTACCAAACATTTAAAGAAGAATTAATACCTATTCTTTTAAAGTTGTTTCAAAAATTAGAAATGGAAGGAAAACTTTCAAACTCATTCTACTAGCCCAGCATTACCTTGATCCCAAAACCTGGCAAAGACCTTGCCAAAAAGGAGAATTACAGACCAATATCCCTGATGAACATGAATGCTGAAATTCTCACCAAGATATTAGCCAATAGGACCCAACAGTATATTAAAAGGATTATTCACCACAACCAAGTGGAATTTATTCCTGGGCTGCAAGTTTGGTTCAACATCCACAAATCAATCAATGTGATACATCACAATAATAATTTTTTTAAAAAAAGAGCAAGAAACACAGGATTCTCTCAATTGATACAGAAAAAGCATTTGACAAAATATAGCATCCTTTCTTGATTAAAAGTCTCCACAATGTAGGCATAGAGGGAACATACCTCAATATCATAAAAGTCATAAAAGAAAAGCCCATAGTGAATATCATGCTCAATGGGGGAAAACCTGAGAGCTTTTCTCCTTAAGGTCAGAAACATGACAGGGATGTCCACTCTCACCATTGTTGTTCAACATAGTACTAGAAGTCCTAGCCTCAGCAATCAGATGACAAAAAGAAATAAAAGGCATCAGAACTGGCAAAGATGTCCAACTCTTACTCTTTGCAGATGATCTGATACTCTGTGTGGAAAACCCAAAACATTCCACGCTAAAATTGCTAAAAAGTCATACAGGAAGTCAGCAAAGTGACAGGATATAAAATCAATGCACAGAAATCAGTTGCATTTTTATACACTGACAATGAGACAGAAGAAAGAGAAATGAAGGAGTTGATCCCATTTACAATTACACAAAAATCCATAAGATACCTAGGAATAAACCCAACCAAAGAAGTAAAGGATCTGTATTTTTAAAACTACAGAATACTTATGAAAGAAATTGAGGAAGACACAAAGAAATGGAAAAACTTTCCATGCTCATGGATTGGAAGAATGAATATTGTTAAAATGTCTATGCTACCAGAACTATCTACATATTCAATGCAATCCCCATCAAAATACTATCAACTTTTTTCACAGAGCTGGAACAAATAATCCTAAAATGTATGTGGAACCAGAAAGATCCTAAATAGGCAGAGGAACGCTGAAAAAGAAAACCTAAGGCTGGTGGCATCACAATTCTGGACTTCAAGCTCTATTATGAAGCTGTAGTCATCAAGACAGTATAGGAGTGGCACAAACACAGACACATTGATCAACAGAACAGAATAGAGAACCTAGAAATGGACCCTTAAATCTCTGGTCAACTAATGTCAACAAAGAATATAGGAAAAAAGACATTCTCTTCAACAAATGGTGTCAGGAAAATTGGACAGCTACATGCAGAAAAATGAAACTGGACCATTTCCTTATGCCACACACGAAAATAGACTCAAAATGGATGAAAGACTTAATGTGAGACAGGAATCCATCAAAATCCTAGAGGAGAACACAGGTAGCAACCCCTGACCTCGGCCACAGCAACGTCTTGCTAGACATGTCTCCAAAGGCAAGGGAAACAGAAGCAAAAGTGAGCTATTGGGATTTCATTAAGATAAAAAGCTTTTGCACAGCAAAGGAAACAACTGACAAAACCAAAAGATAAATTACAGAATGGGAGAAGATATTTGCAAATATCTTATCAGATAAATGGCTGGTATCCAAACTCTATAAAGAACAAACTCAATACCCCAAAATAAAAAAATCCAGTCAAGAAATGGGCAGAAGACATGGACATTTCTCCAAAGAAGATATACAAATGATCAAAAGACAATGAAAAAATGCTCAACATCACTTGGAGTCAGGGAAATACAAATGAAACCACAGTTTTCATGGCTAAAATTAACAAATCAGGAAATGACAGATGTTGGTGAGGATGTGGAGAAAGGGGAACCCTCCTACACTGTTGGTGGGAATGCAAGCTGGTGCAGCCACTCTGGAAAACAGTATGGAAGTTCCACAAAAAGTTAAAAATAGAGTTACCCTATGACCCAGAAATTGTACTACTAGGTCTTTACCCAAATTAAACAAACCTAGTCATTGGAAGGGACACCGACACCCCAAGTTCACAATAGCCAAACTATGGAAAGAGCCAAGATATCCATTGACAGATGAATGGATAAAGAAGATGTGGTGTGTATATGTGTGTGTGTGTACACACACACAACAAAGTATTACTCAGCCATCAAAAAAAAAAATGAAATCTTACCATTTGCAATGATGTGGCTAGAACTAGAGGATATTATGCTAAATGAAATAAGTCAATCAGAGAAAGACAATTATCCTATGATTTCACTCATATGTGGAATTTAAGAAACAAAACATAGAATCATAGGGGAAGGGAGGGAAAAATAAAATAAGACAAAATCAGAGAGGAAGACATACCATAAGAGACTCTTAACTCTATGAAAGAAAATCAGGGTCGCTGGAGGAGCAGTGCGTTGAGGGACAGGGTAACTAGGCAATGGGCATTAAGGAGGGCATGTGATGTACTGAGCCCTGTGGTTATATGCAACTGACGAATCACTGACCTCTACCTCTGAAACTGATAATATACTATATGTTAATGAATTGAATTTAAATAAAATCACATTTTTAAAAACTTGTGGGAAAACAAATGGCAGAAAGAGAGCTCTGACGGTGGGATGCAAGTGTCGAGTGTTGCCTCTGTGCTCTCCTCCACCTCCTCCCCCTCTAGCTCAGCTCCCCACTCAGCAGCCAGAGGGACCCTACGAACCCTCCACCCACCCTCGTCTCTGTGTCCCTCCTCTGCTTAAACACACCACTTGACTCTGGGTCCCACTGCTTTTGGAGCAAAGACTCTGCTGCTGGGGATGATGAGGTCCTGCACATGCCTTCCACCCCGTCCCCATCCCTGGTCTGGTTGACTTTCCTGTCCCTGTCCCTGGATGTGCCAGCCTCCTGGTCTTCCTTCACCATTTGGAGGAGAAACACCTGTCCATCAGGAACATTTGCTTTAGACTTGTGATGAGTGAAGAATTAGTGCCTACCATATCTGAGCCTGTATTTCCTTGTTAGGTTTGTTCCAACAACTAGCATGACCTTAACTGACCAGCCAGGGTATTCAATCAACAGCTCTCAGGGTCTCTTTTCTGGTTTTTAAGAGGAGGATTACATTACCCACCTTCTGGTGTTGTTAGAGGATGGTGTGAAACTCCCAGCATGGGGCCAGCTCAACGACAGGGGAGCTAAGTCATAAGAAGGCAATGCGGCTAGAGCTGTCAGATTCGGAAGCACATTTCTGGCTAACGGAGAGAGGAAGAGAGAAACAGAGTTGCCTCTGATAATAAGGATCTCTCAGAAATAATGGCTTGTGATTGCATCAGAGCCAAGCAGAAAAATTGAAAGGAAAAGAAAAATACAGTGGTTGAATGTCAGGGTTTGAAGTTGGACAGAACTAAATCTGGGTTCCTGCTTTACCACTTACAAAGCTCTGTTGTCTTTGACCAGTCTTTTAACTTCTTTGAGCTCCCGTTTCCTTGTGAGGATACCAACCAACTAACCCTATGGGGAGGGAATCCAAGGGCATTAATGAGGACTTTTGCCTGCAGGCAACCAAATCTGTCCTAGCTAAGGAGTTTATTAAGGAGACTAGAAAACCTACAGAACTATTATGAGGGCTGAGGAAGTTGGCTCTGAGCCAAGCTTCCATAAACAACTACCCAAACCACCCAAAGGTCGACCAAAAGGGCTGCTCCCTTGCCTGATCAGAAACCCACAGGATCCAGAAGCAGCTGATGCACGAACCATGCCACGTCTTGCCCAGCCTTTGCCGGGAAAATGGACAGACGCCCCGCCTCTCTGCCGTAGTGCAGATCAAAGTCTCACACAAGATCATCCCGTACGTGGGACCCACAACACAGCTGTTAGGGGGCCTGGAAAATGCCTCGCTTTCCAGTCTTTGAGAAAGAGGTCCGAAAGGGTACTGAGTTACTGAGTGAGCCAATATCTCTACGGAAAACATCTAGTGGGGTCTCTAGCACACAGAAGCCACTCGATACATTTTAATGAGAGGCAGCAGAGCATAGATGTTAAGGATCTAAATTCTGCAGCCTTATAGCCTGGGTTCAGATCCCTGCTCTGCCACTATTTCTGTGTCCATCTACTTCCCCTCCCTCTCTTTCCAATGACATGGTTAGGCCAATGACTATAGGTCCTATGCCTTCTAGGCTTACTGTGAATGTCAGGTGGTTTAGTAATGCTTGGAAGTATCTGGTTCATGGAGGCTCAGTCACATGACCTGCCACCAGCCCACTCTTTGTCCTGGTCTTCATGACTCCAAACAGCAACTGCATTCACTAGAGATCTCTAGTGGGCATGTGAACTTTCCAGACTCTGCAGGCCAACCTCACCTCTCATTTGAACATCTCATTCCTTCCCCCAAATGCTATGGAGTCACTGAAAGCCAGCTCCCCACTCATGGTTGCAATGTACTAACCTGCCTTCCTTTTTATGCTTTCCCTACTTTAAATGCAGCAGAGCTATGCTCTCCTCATGGTTTGGTTTTGATCTACTCGGATCCTTGGAGTACATCAGTAAATAAGAAAAGGTCCTTGCCTTCGAGGAGCCTGCAGTCTATCAGGGAGACCTAGTAGAGAGACAGTTAAAACATGGTCCATGCCATGGGGAATGTGAATAAGGCACAGAAATAACACAGAAAAAGAGCCTTAGGTTAACTAGGGTTTCAGACAAGAGCTCCAGGGAGGAGGTGAAGGATGAGGGGGTGTCACGAATGCTAAATTTGAGGCAGAAAGCAGAACAAGAGGGGCGTCTGGGCGGCTCAGTCAGGTAAGGCATCTGCCTTCAGCTCAGGTCATGATCCCAGGGTCCTAGGATGGAGCCCCATATCAGGCTCCCTGTTCAGCAGGGGGTCTGCTCCCTCTTCCTCTACCCTTCCTCCCCACCTTGTGTTTTCTCTCTCTCCCTCTTTCTCTCTCACATAAATAAATAAAATCTTCCAAAAAAATTAAAAAAAAAAAAAAAGCAGAACAGGAGAAGATACACCACACAGAGGGAGCATTACGTGCAAGGGCACTGTGGCATGAAAAGCAGCACAGGGTGTCCAGGTGATGACAAGGAGATCTATGTTTTGGAAGTACAAGGTGTGCTGTGTGGAACAGCAGAATATAAGATTAGCAAGGATTGTGAGAAGCCTTGAAAAGCTGCATTAGGGCATTAAGGAGGCAGGGGAAGGGTAAATATTTTTAAGCAGTTGAAGTACAAAGTATGACTTGCGTTTTAGAGCAGTTCCTGTGTTGTGGGCAGGCCTTGGTGCACATGAAAACGTGGGGCCCCTTGTTCAAAAAGCAGGAGAGACATGCTGTTCAATGCACCAATGTATTAAGTTTTTTCTTTAAAGATATTCTATTACTTATAAAAGGAAAGTTTTGTTTTTCTACTTTCCATTTGTATTGATTTCTGTTCTAATCCATATTTTCTTCCTCTGACTTGCTTTTGGATACAGTTTGCTCTTGTTGGGCTAGCTCCCTGAGATTGAAGGTTAAGGTATTGATTTGCAACTCTTTTTTTTTTTTTTTTTTTAATGAGCACTTAGAGCTGTAAGTAGCCCCTCTAAGCACAGCCTCAGCTTATCTCGTAAGTTTGGGGATGTCCTGTTTTTGTTTTCATTCATCTCGAAGTATTTTCTAATTTCCCCTGCCACTTCTTCTGCCCCATTGGCTCCTTAGGACACCAAGGTAGAAGTTTAATTTCCCCATATTTGTGAATTTCCCGACTTCCTTTCTGTAACCAATTTCTAATTTGATGGCATTGTGGCCTGAGAATGTACTTTGTACAGCTTCATCATTTTTTTAAAAAAAGATTTTATTTATTTATTTGACAGAGAGAAATCACAAGTAGGCAGAGAGGCAGGCAGAGAGAGAGCAGAGAGCCCAATGCGGGGCTTGATCCCAGGACCCTGAGATCATGACCTGAGCTGAAGGCAGAGGCTTAACCCACTGAGCCACCCAGGCACCCCAGTTTCATCCTTTTAAATCAATTGAGACTTGCTTTATAAATTGGCACGTGGTCTATCCCAGGGCACGTTCCATGTGTGCTTGAGAAAAATGTACATTCTGAGTGGAGCCTTCTAGAGCTGGCTGTTTACGGTGTGGTTCACGTCTTTTTTTAATCCTTGCTGGTCTACTGTCTAGTTGTTCTATCTGTTACTGGAAGTGGAATATGGAGCAGCGCTGGGCTGGATCAGCCGGTAGGGCGCTTGACTCTTGATCTCAGGGTCATGAGCTCGAGCCCCATGTTGGGTGTGAAGCCTACTTTTAAAAAGTAAAGAAATAAAGTAAAATAAAAATGAAGAAAGTGGAGGATTGAAATCCCCAAGTGTTATTGTTGAGTGGTTTATTTCTCTCCTTTCAGTTTACTTTTTGCTTCAAGTATTTCAAGGCTCTATTGTTAGGTGCATGTGTAATTATAACTGGTGTGTCTTCCTGATGGACTGACCCTTCTATCATTCTAAAACGTCCATATTTAACTCTAGTAACATCCGTGTTTCAGTCTGTTTTGTCTGATATCTGTATGGCCACTCCAGCTCTCGTGGGTGCCATGTGCATGCTCTAGCTCCTTCCATTCTTTTACTTTTAATCTACTTGTATCTTTGAATCTAAAGTGTTTTCTCAGAGAATTGGCACCCGCAAGGGGTAGGGTGGGCACACAGTGGGCTTTGGAGGTAGTACTCAGTCCAAAGATTTTTGAATCCTTCCTCTGGAAGCTGAGTCACTTTTGTTATGCTTCGTAACTTACGTGAGACCCGGTCTTGTTACCTGCACAATAGAGACAACAAAGCCTACTATTGTGGATGGTGGCATGGGAATGCATGAAGCTCTCGCCAACATTCCTGGTACCTAGAAGAGGATCAACAAAACTTTAGGACAATGACAATGAGCAATTCTAAGTTGCAGACCCAGAGAGTGCTGAAGGACCCTTCAAACTTTTTGAAGGAGGTCTTTAGAGACATCCTAAGGCAACTCATTTCTTTTCCCATCTGGAAATTTAGAGCTTGGTCTTTAAAGGCTCTGCAGCATAATCCTGATTTCAACGGACATCTCTCTGGCTGTCCTTTACACATAAAGCCATCGGCTGTCTTTGCTCTCGCCCCCACCCCCTCGCCCCCCACTAACACTCCTCTCCAGTTTGACACCAGACTTGATGAAAAGATGAGCGTTTCCTTCACGGACATGAGAATTTTGTTCTGACAAAAGCTGGCCGAATCCTCCTTGGATGTGCTGACAGCATTTTTATCACCTAGACATCCTCTAAAAAACTTGAACATGTCTAGCTTTTAATTGCCTTGCCCACCCACACAGAAGCTGTTTGGAGCATTAATCTGGGCTGTTTAGTACTTTCTGATTGCAACTCTACTGATGTAAATAGAACTACTGCTCTTTGTCAAGATGAGGGGAGACTTTACATTTCTTTTTTTTTTTTTTTTCTTCTCTAGTAGGAATTTCTCAAGAATCAATCACCAAAGAGCCCATCCACTTCATAATTTTAAGGGATAGACAACTATCACAAGGACAAGGTCAAACTACAAAGATAAGGCCTGAAGTAGAAGAAGAGGGGAGGGTGAGAATTGTAACAGAAAAAGCTGATGGGGGAAATTGTTATTTAACGGGATTAAAGCCAATAGCATCATAAATAAAAGGAGAGTTGCACGGGGCAGGCATGCATATTGTGCAACCCCTGCACATCAGCCACTCCATCACAGAGAACTAAAATCGGGAGACTGTAACCCAAGCTGGTACCACCCACGCAGGTGGCTGAGAGAGAGGCCATTTGCAGCCACAGTGGCATCTTGTAGAGGCAGAAAAAGTCAAATCATCCCAGCAGTACAGTAGTCATGCTTGTGGCAGGAAGGTACTTTCCTCATATTGAGACTGGACTTGTATCGGGAGGAAACAGGGTCAGTGTTCACCTTGTGAGGGTGCTTCCTCCTCAGATAACTCCGTGGGGAAATCCACTGCAGCGCTCATGGTAGGGGGTTGAGTGGAATCAGAGTACCCACCACCACCAGCAGCAAAGGGATCAGAGAACATCAATTAGCTTCTGGCCAAACTTGAGGTGTCCATGATTACACAAGAGATGGAGGGAGATGAAGCCTTTCCCTGTTGGCATACAGCAGTGGCAGCACCGAGGTAGAATAACCATGCCACCAGCCCACACCACCCCAAATAAAGTCCTAACCCCCACTTGTGGGAAAAAAAAGCATGTGGTCCTCACCCCCATTTCCCTGCCTTCCGGGGGACATTGCTACATTCTGCTCTCCTACCGTCAACATTCTGGAGCTCAGTGAGAGGAGGGAATTGCTGATGGAGAATAATGGGGCTCTGGACACTTGAAAGAAAGTCTTTGGAGTGACGTAAAGAGGGATTTAGAGGAAATAAAAAGAAAGAGAGATAAATTCCACATGGGAAACTTACCTCTTACTCATTAGTTTCTTTAGGACCTCATGAACTCAGAATTAAGTTGATCAAGTTCAATATGTCAACAATTGTCACCAATCCATGCAAGCCCTCTCTTTTGTTTTATTATTATTTTTTTAATATCCAATCTCCAGCCCCATAATCTATTTCATACAACCTGATGTCTTTGCAGACAGGATGGAAGTAGGATGTGACGACTGACAGATCTTCCTCTACCTTGGGTCTCTGTCTCTCTCTGCATTCCCTCAGAACCATTTCTCCTTGTGTATGGGACAAAGCTGTTGGCTTATCTTCCAGTTGCACCTCTAGAGACAGACTCCAACTCTCTCTTCTTGCAATGCCAAAAATTTAACACCTACAAGGTGTTAGACTGGTGCAGTCTGGGTCTGATGTCCAACTCAGACCCATCACTCTAGTTGGGGAGTTTAAGTCTTATTTCAATATGGCTCTCCAAGTGAAGCCACATTGTTAGACTGAGAGAAGGGGCATTTCCTAGAAGGCAGACAGTGCATGCTTCTCTGGGAAGACAAAACAAAGGATGTCTACTTGGGGAAATTGCTGAATTTCCTGGGTTCTTCATCCACCTTAGGAAGGACCTTTTGCTTTTATGCTCATTAGAGATTGTGAACCCAGCAGCTGTCTGATATAGTCATGCACCAGTCTTTCACTTTCTCCACAAAAACCTTCATGACTCCCAATCCTACTCTCTCACTGTTCTTTGAGCTACAAAGAGATGGGATGGTGATTATGGTGATACTAATTACAACAACTAATAAGAACTCACCATGTGCACCAACTCTACTGAGTACTAAGCAACTTCCATATATTAACATTCATTCCATTTTCATGATAACCTCAAAACTTAAGCACTATTAATATCCCGTTTTATGAATAAGGAAGCCAGTGCATAAAAATTAATCTGCCCAAGGTCATAAGGTTTGTATATGACGGAGCCAGGATTTTAACCCAGGTGCGCAGGCTTCCAAAATCCATCTTAAGCTCCAGTGAATGTTAGTGACAAGGCATGAGCTAGAATATGCATGCAGACAGCAGAGAGAGCAGGAACACACTTTTTGTTGTCTCCTAGAGCACCAAGCACAAGACTTTGCACATCATGGGGACCTATGTGTTTCACAAGCTGAGTTAAATTGTGTGGCTCAGGAAAACCTGCCTGGGTTCTTCCCCAAGACAGTGAAGCAGAAGTATGCTACACATACCTGAGATTCTTGAATAAGGGAGGTGGGTGGATTGTTCAGAGTTTGTTGCAAAATATATAGTAGGCAGCTTAAGCTTCATGTGTATTTAGAGCAAAAGCATGCAATTGTGGTACATGCTGATTTGTGTTCTCTCTGTCATATTATACTGTAATATCCATAATTTTCAGATCTAAAGAGACTTATATCTGAGTTCTTGAGTGTTTTTATGGACCAATAACAGTAAGTCTATCCACATGGAAGTTGCGTGTTTAGAGAGGTTAATGAGTTTAAGTCACTTGTTTTCCACTGATTTGGCAGATGCATTGATACACTACTTTGTAGTCTCTAGATGATCGCCGCTAAGAGTCCAATTAGACACCAAATGTAGTCTTGATGGGAACTCTGGTTCTAAGGTTTAGGGTGTTTGTTTGTTTTGTATTATTATTGAGATTCTAGGGGGAAAAATGGAGAAGTGGACAGGAAATCCAAGAATAGGAAATTTGGGAGCAGGTGAGTCCTAGACCTCACCTTTAACACATGAAGCGCAGGAAGAGGGCACATAAAGAATGGAAAGCATCCTGGGATGTCTGGGTGGCTCAGTTGGTTAAGCATCTGCCTTGGGCTCAGGTCTTGATCCTGGAGTCCTGGGATTGAGTCCCATCTTGGTGGGGCAGGCGGGAGTGGGGGGTGTCCCTGCTCAGTGGGGAGTCTGCTTTTGCCTCTCTCTCTCCTGCTCATTTCTCTTTCTCTCTTACTCTCAAATAATTAAATACAATCTCTAAAAAATATATTTTTTAAGTAAAATAAATTTCAAAAAAAAGAATGGAAAGCATCCTGAGAGAAAAGCTTGGCAGATGTCTTACCAAGAAGTTGATGGAGAGTTAAACATGGTAGGGGTGGTGGAACAGAGATGGAACTCTCCAGATTGGGATCTGCATTTAGCAGGTCTGAGTTCCCCCACTGTGTTCTGACCCACACTTGTCGGAGGTCTGCAGCACCGGGGATGGCTCTGAGCTCCACTGAAGCATGAACCTCTTGTTTAGGTGGCCCTGATCCCATGGCCCTCCTTCGAGAACCCTCACTCCACGTTTACTGTGGAATTTCATCCTATGTACTCATTAGTCACTGGCTCAAATGAGACGAATCCTGGGTTGGCCATGTGACCCAAGTTTGGCCCATGAGAGCCCTGCATCTCTGTGCCACTTAACTGATTCAGTGTCACCTTCCATTTTCAGACTTGGAAAAATCACAGAGTACCCAGGGTGGGCACCAAGGGGCTAGATGATGCAGTGCAGAATTGGGGGGGCAGGGGGAGCAGGATATGTCCCAATGAGGTGAACTCTGACCAAGGGGAAGAGCCAAACAGAACCTGCATTTCTTTCTTCCTTTCTTTCATGGATGACAGTAAAGGGTAGTTCTCCCCTGCAATTCTTTGGAGAAGTTCCATGTGCTGAACAAACATGTCTACTAGGTTAGCTGCTTTGTCCCTCCTCGGCTTGTCACGAAGTAGCATCCAGGGTGATAATGACTTGCGCCACGTTGTTTTCCTTCCTTTCTTCCCCATCCCCATGTCCCTTCTTTCTCCCTCTCTCCACCCCAGCCTAGGCACTTCTCAAAATGTCCATGATGTCCTCTTTGCTTCAGCCTTGCTTTCCGGAGGTCCCCAGCTAAGAAACCCTTCTCATTATGTCGTCTGATAGTCTCCCAGGTGTTTATTGGATCAAGTCCTGACTTTCCAAATCCTTAAAGGATCTGGAATTCCTCTCGATTCCTCCTTCCAGAGAAAGGAGGTGCACAGTTTGTGCTCAGTTTTAGTCTCAGTCACATGAAATGCAGCAGCAAAGCAATGTAAAATTTTACAGCTACTCGCTGAAACCTTTCTCTGTAAGGCAGTGGCATTACCTCCTTTCACAGGTGACAAAATCAAGACTCAGAGATGTTTTATCACTGAAGTGGTTGAATGGGGACTCGTCTCTCATTTTCTGAGTTCCCATTGACTTCTGGTAACTCTCAGGACGAGGTTTTAAATCCCCAACCCAGGAAGCTGCCAGAGAGCAACAGGGTCTCCCTACCGGTAACCAGCATGCACCTGAGCACAGGTTGGTCCAAGTGAGATGGCCACAGTCCCCGCTCATGCTGAGCCCTTCTTCTCTTCTTCTCCAGGATCTGAACTTCAGCCTTGATTTTTTTCCATAAGAAAAATGGTGCTATGTCAACACTTCACCTACCAGGGGTCCCTCAGAGCAAGGAGCCAGAGTGTCTGGAGGCTTATGGAAGAGCTCACAAAACTGAAATCCAGTTTTCTCTCTGACAGCCAGTTCTTCTCTGACAAGAGATTAGCAGGCTGTCCTTTGTTACTTTTTCGCTTCCTTGATACCCCATTGACTTCTGATCATTCCACTGTCAGCCCCAGGCAAGAGAGGAGAGATGGCATACCAGTCAGTCTGTTTGCTATTTATAGATGTTGCCGTTAAAGTTTTCACAGGAGAGAGATGCTTGCATTAGGTGTGGATTTCTTCAAGCCAGTGCTACTCAAAATTTGGTCCCAGACCAACAACATCAGCAGTATCCGGGAATTTGTTAAAAATGCAGGATCTCAGGCCCTGCCTCTGACCCACAAGACCAGAATCTCTGCTGGTGGGACGCAGGAATCAGTGTTTTAACAGCCTCTCTGGGTGATGCTCGTGTGCATTCAAGTTGAAGAATCACTGCATCCACCAATTTCCTTCTTCCCTTCCTTAGTACAAATACTGAGGATTGGCCAAGCCACTGAAGTGGCTCTATGTGACAATTGGAGAGGCAGCTTGCAGGGTGGACAGCAATGGACTCTGGAATACAGCAGAGCGGACCTCACTCCTCTCTCCCCACCTGTGCTGTGACCATGATCTGACCTTTCTAAGCCTTGGACTCCTTGTTGATAACATGGAGATGATCATAACCACTTTATAGAATTATTGAGGATTAAATGAGATAGTAATATGCTAGCCCTTTGCTGCGTGGTGGGAGCCTAACAAATTGTCACTGTAGTGGAAATCCACATCATCCCCATCTCGTCTTTAGTGGTGAATGTGTGGGGTATGCTTGAAACATTTGTTTGGTCTTCTGGCTACCCAACACTATTGGGGGGGGGGCACGCTTTTATTATATCTGATTTATTTTCTTTTTCCCCAGTATCTTTTGAACACTGCTGCTGATCTTGGGAAATAACTGAAATAACCAGATGTGACAGTTAGTTTAACTAACTGTAGTCTAACTAACTAACTGACTAACTAACTAACTGACAGTTAGTTAGTCAGCTTGGCTAGACTATGGTACCCAGTTATTCAATGGAACGCAAATCTAGGTGTCATTGTGGAAGGTATTTCATAGGCACAGAGATTATCTTTGACAATGGGAGTGATCCTCACCCCATCGTTGGAAAATCCTTTAAAGCAAAACTGAAGTTTCCCTGAGAAAGGAAAAACTTTGCCTCAAGACTGCCTATACCAGCTCCTGTCTGGAAATTTCCAGCCTGCTGGACTGCCCTGAGGACTTCAGATGTGCCAGACTCCACAATCACGCAAGCCAACCTCTTATGATAAATCTCATATGAATTCTGCTCTTGGAGGGTAGAATTCAGAAATCTCAGTTCCCCAGCCTCCTTTGCTGCTGAGACACAGGCACATTACCTCTGTGCCAACTTTCAGACTCATCTGCTTGAGATTTGATTTCAGAAATAAGCAATGCAAAGAAGGAGGCTACATCCAGAACCTTCTGCAGGATGGTGGCAGAAGCATCTGGCTTTCAGGGTCAGTCATGGATACAAGGTTACTTCTTGGGGAGAAGCGGCTTCCATGGTGGGGGAATGAGTAGGGGAATCCTTGAGTGCTGGAAGGGGTGGTGTCCTTATCAGGTCAATTCTGCAGTGTGATTCTGAAAACTTAGCCTCGAACATGATTCTCCAGCCTTCCAAACACTTCTGGGAGCTGTGGTATGTTTTTTTAATAAACACCTTTTCTACTTACTCAGGGTCAGCTTTTCCCCATCAGACACCTGTCTTATCCAGACCCTGGGACCAGAAGTCATTACCAGCTACAGAACCTTGGGATGTGGGTTTGGTTATCTGACTCAGTTGGAAGGAGCAGCACTCGGGAGTCAGCTAGCATTAAGGAATGGGACCTGACAGTCCAAACCATGAGTCTTAAAAACAGTGAATTCAGCTATTTCCTGGGGTCACCTTGAAGAGCACATTGAAGGCCAAGTTCAGAGGGATCTAGCTGTGCTGCCATCAAAGGATATGAAAAGTGTGAGGAATTCAGGGCTAGTGGAGATAAACTGGCTGTCTCCAGCGACGCTGAACAGCTTAATGAGAGCAGCACCGAGCCCCACTGCCTTGCCTTTGTCAGAACAATATTCTCTTCCTTCCTTGTTTTCAGAAGCTCTCCCTGCCTTGCTTTTGAGGCCCTGCAATGGCTCACCTGCAGAAGCTACTTTGCCAGGGAACTCCAATTCTCTGCAAGTTCCCTTCAGCCTCTGCCAGCACCAATGATTGTCTTGAGACCTATAAGGAGAATCAGACCCTGACAGTCACTGGAGGCCTCCTACAAAGTCAAACCTGGCAGGAAAAAGTATTTATATCAAACGAATTGCAAGAACTTGCTAATGGATGCCAGAAAGAAGCATGGAGGTGTGCATGGGAATTACTTCTGAAGACGCAAGACGGGGAAAGGAGGGACATCGTGTAAATAGACTATACTTGTCAATAGGAGATTCTGTGTTTAACATGCTACCTTGAGCAATTGGTTGCAGTTCTAATTACTCTTTCTAATTGATTGGTGACTTAATCCTGGATTCATTGACAGCCAACATAAAACAGAGTTCCAGAAATTCTGTGGCGTAATGTAGGACAGCATCTCTCAAGCCTGGATGCACATTTTAATCACCTGAGGGCCTTTTCAAATGACTGAGTCCGTGGTTGCACCACAGACCAATTAAATCAAAATTCCTGTGGATGGAGGCGAGCCATCAGTATTTCACAGAGCTCCTCGGGTGACAAAAAGATATACCCAAAGTTATGAAGCCCTGATGTGGAGGAAGGAGCTAAAAATGTTGGACTGGATTAAGTCTATGAGATCTGCTTAATTATTCCCTAATTACATACCTTGAAAGGACCCTGGAGACACTCTCCTTGCTGAAGTACTGAGAATTAGGTTAATAAGGAAAGAATCAGAATCTTTGGAAGGTGCTATTGTAGCTCTTACCCATAGATTGGACATGCCGGGGAAGAGATGCATTAACATGGGCTCCCTGATGTCAGTGAGGGTTGAAGGGATATGGAATTGACTGAGGCCAAGAGGTAGCACTAACTACTAGAAGATGCTTCAGGCTGCCAGCAGTCAACAGAGGGGCTGAGGAGGCCCTCAGAGTAGTCTGACCAACGAGGTTTGGAGAGTAGCCAAATGATTATGGGGTCTATGGACTCAAATGGGCTGGTGGCTAATTAGGATCCTATTGGACATTATAACCCCAAACCCCTAGTATGGCCAGCTAGAGTTTAACTTGAGCCACCACATAGCAGTTCCCAAATCTGAGTTATTTAGAAGACCCAGGGCCCCCTTGATAATGTGATAATATTAAAAGTATGTACATCATGTCTTATAACTAGCCTAAGATAAACCAACTTCTTTCAGCAGCCCTGGAAAGTTTAGTGAGAAGAGTGTCAAGTTCCACTAATCCACTCTTACCAGAAAGTGTCCTTTCCTCCCCAGTTTGAAGAAGTTCCTCCTGCCTTGCTTGAGGCCCTGTGATGATGTCACCTAAAGAAGTTATTTTCATGGGGAAATCCAAATCTCAAATTCCCCCCTCCCTCCCAGTTACCACCCTCCCAAAGAGACCTGTGACTATTCCCCAGGGTAACTATGTCCTGGGAAAAGGGAAATTGTCAGACCATTTGAGGAGAATTGGACATCTACTCTGAGGGACTCAGGGCTCCACTATGGTCCTTTGGAACCAGAAAGAACTAGTCCATCCCAGTCAGCCTACTGATATCTTACACACTTCTGTCCTAGCACATAATGGCTAATTTCCCAGTTCCTGAGTTGGAATAAGCATATTCATCAAGAAGAATCCTCACACTGACTCTCCAACCTTGGATTAAAGACAATTATAGTACAAAAAGTCATGAAGGAGGTCCCAGAGCTTCTCTTGAAATCCGAAATTATGAACCAAAAAACAAGTCTACATCCATGAGAAAATTACCAAAATTAGTCAATATGAATTAAAAATTAATGTTAAAAATATTCAAAGATGTAGAATATGTAGGAGTATTGATTTCTAGCCTATCCCCCTCATTTACTCACCAATTTTTACAAAGAATTTATGAAGATTTAAAAATGGGTCTTGCATAAAGACAACAAATTATCGTAAGGGTAGTTAGAAGAGGACCCCAATTGCAACTACTGGTCAAACATAGATATTTAACCAGAGATAAATAAACATAGTTTCTGGAACTCTAGCTGTTAATCTAGGGGGAAAAAATGTTCCCCATCCTAATAAACAGAAAAAAATGGAAGCTGTTTGTTTTCACTTGGCAGGGACAGTCATCCACCTTCACCATTTGCCTCAGGGCTGTGTCAATTTTCTCACTCTGGGTCATCATTTAGTCTATAGGGATCTTACTTGTTTTGCCATCCTGTAAGATATCATAAGCTCCCCCAATAATATCATGCTTCTAGAATCTAAAAAGCAGGAAGTAGATAGTGTTCCAAGAGGCTTTGCTAAGACACATACATGCCAGAAGGTGAGAAAGAAATTCCATGGAAATAGCTGACATCTTGGTGAAGTTTCTGGGGATACAGTAATCTGAGAATTGATGCAATAACTCTCTTAAAGTGAAAGCCAAGTAGTTGTACCCAACACTAAGAAAAAGGCATAACACACATTGGGCTTCATTGTATTAAGGAGGGAATATTTGCCATGATTGGATGTGTTCCTCCAACTTATTAACCAAGTTACCCAAAAGACAAGCAGCATAGAGTGAGGCCAGGGCAAGAATCAGCTCTCCAGCTAGTGCAAGCTATGATGCAAGAAGCTCTGTGTCTTAGAGCTAAAGGCCAGAGGATCCAACATTGCTCACCCTAGATATGGTAGACTTGGATGCCATGCAAAGTATATAGCAATACAACAATTATAGTGCAAGCCCAAGGGTTTTAAAGAACTGAATCTTCTTCACAATCATTTGTCTTTTGAGAAACAATACTTGTCTTGCTTCTGAGCTTTAGTTGAGACCAAATGCATGACTGAAGGGCAGAGATCTGAATTTCCCGTGAATATCTGATATACTAGGCTGTAAAAGCAGGCACAGTGGAAGTGAAACAGTACATATAAAATGAATATGAGCAGTTCTGAAGCCACTGATGAGTTGTGGGAACAAGTTGTATCTTCTCTATTTAAATTGCCACCTCTACTTCAACCCACACCTCCAGCTTCACAGGGAATTCCTGAGGCTATTGGCTGAAAAGAAAGATGGTTAAGTGTAGCTTACAGATGGCTTTCTATTTTCTCAAGTTTGATGGACTCATTCAGAGGTAGCTTTGAAGGACAATAAGAAGTAAAACTCCCAGAAAAAAGAACTTTTGAGTTATCTACTTTTCCTGGAAGGGAAGATGGCCAGAGGAATGGATCCATCTTGATTCATGGGCTATGGCTAATGGTTTGGCTAACTGGTCAGAAATTTGGAAGGGACAACATTGGAGGCATAGTGTCAAGGAAATTTGTGTGGGGGGTGGGGAGATGTTGGAATGGGCCTCTTAGAATGGGTGCACAGTGTGTGATAATGTTGTGCCTCATGTAGATAGTCACAAAAAGAGCTCTTCTGGGGAGGAGGCTTTCAAAAATGTGACAGAGAATCTGACCACAGATATCAATCAGTTCTACCACCCCACCCGGCTCTCAGACAAGGGGACTATATTGGCACTGACACAGATCATACATGAGCTCAACAGCAGAGAGTCCTCCGTACCAAACTGACCTGGCTACACTACTGCTTCCCCAACTTCCAGCAATAAAAACCAGACCTGGGCACCTGTTAGGGCACCTACTTCACCAGAATAGCCAGGTACCCAGAGGCAAGTTGTTTACACTGGTCCCCTTTTGTCTTGAAGAGGGCAATGACTTGTCTTCAGGTCATAAAAGCCCACTCTGGATTTGAATTTGCCTTCCATGGGTGCCATGTTCCTTCCAAAAAGATCATGAGTGAACTTAATGAATACTTTACTTCATCACTGAGGTATTCCACACCACACTGATCTCAGCAAGGAATTCATTTTAGAGTGAAAGAACTAAGGAAACCAGACGGAAATTATGGGATTCACTGGTCTTACAGAAGGTTAGAATGTTTAAGAAAGACTCTAACAACATTGGCTAGAGAAAGCCCCTTGCAAGTTTGGGGTGCTTTCCCATTGGTTGAGTCTATGCTTTAATCTAGAAACCAGTATATGGGGCTGGGTATCCTACAGGCAGAATACTTGGGTCTGGGCAACTTAGTGGGTAGAAGTGGAATGGCATCTCCTGCTACAACAACTAACCACGCAGTTGCAAATGATTTTATTTCCTATGTGTGTTGGTTATTCTGTGTTGATTCTTGAAGATCCACTCTCACATTTCCTGCCCTGCTATATAGCCCTACAGACTGTCTCTTTTGGCCTTCCACATTGGCTAGTCTCTCAATCAGCCAAGGGAACAGCACAAGCAGGTAAGCAGAAGTCAGAAGAGAGAGGCAGCAGGGCATTTCTTCCCCATTATGTCTGCCAGAGGCTACTTTTCCCCATAATATAACTGCTGTCCAGTGACCCCCACCTCAGCTCCACCATCACTGAGCTGAAGTACACTGTTTCCCCCCCCTTTACCCCTTCAAACCAAGGGGTGGCATCTGCTTTCTACTCTGTGTTAGTCTCTGTGCACCTCAACATCCTGCATTAGGCCCCAACCCTGCCCTCCCCTCTGTAAGTGGTCCCCCACCAAAGTCTCTCCTTTTAAATCAAGTGAGTTGAATTCAATTTCCCAGTGGGATCCAGACTGGCATATTATTCCTGTAACTCATCTCTGCAGGCTTTGAGGGCAAACACCCAAGAAAGAAGACAAAAGAAGGGTGCCACTGTTTTGAAAACTGAGTCTGCCACCTGTCCATGTCAATGTTGTCATGCCACTTGGTGAACAGGCATAAAGAGGGTTAGCAGTAGGCTGCAGTGACAGGTGCTGGTATATAAATAACAGGCCTGGGAGCAATGCCGCCTACATGACAGGGAGGGCAAGACCTGGTTAAGTCAGGCCCTGTATGACAAAAAAGTTAATGGAAGACTTTGTTTGACAACCCCATTCAGGCAGGACCACAGGAACTCAGATTCCTTAGAAATCACAGTTTGGGGCACCTCGCTGGATCAAGAACTCTGTCCAGTGCAGTGCTGCTAAAGAGAAAGGCCATATGAGTAAGTGTGTTAGGGGAAGGACGTCGGAGACACCAGCCAAAGCTCTGGGAACAGGATGATGCTGGTTTGAACTGACTGACCTCTAGATTTTTTGTTCTATAGAAGATGGTTCTTCTTATCCTTTAAGCTACCTGGAACTCAGAATGTTACTGATGATCAAACTCATCTCAACTAATACATGTGTGCTCTGCTAAACGAGCAAATTTATGCATATCACACTTGGCACAGTGCTTGGCAGTGTGCCCCCTCCTCCCTCCCAAGCTTCCATGGGGACCCTAACAGAAGCTGGGCTGTGGTCACTGCTGTTACTTCTGCTGTGGGAGGAGTCAGCGGGGGCTGCGGTGCAAAGAGGGGCTTCCCAGAAGTGACACCCTGGGGTGAACTGAGTCGAGGTCTTGTGAAAGGCTCTTGCTGTTGGGCAGACATCTGATAAGGCCAAGGCAGTTGTGAAGTAAGAACCAAACCAACCTGAAGTGTGGGGCAAGTGAGCACACTCACGCATGTGCCCTGAGATAGGGGGCGTGGATTGTGGGAGCTGAGCATGTAAGGGGGAAGAGTAGCCACTTATAATTATGTTTTTCCTTCTTCCCCCATTGTAGGGGTTGCCCCATGCACAGAAAATCAGACGGAAAGCCAGGTGAAAGATAAATGACTTGATACCATATTTGGGCTTCCTCTTGCCTTTGGGTCAGATAGAAAATAATGTGTTGCTATGAACAAAGGACTTGACTTCAGATGCCTTGATCAATTTATCTTTAAGGCAGATAAACAGCCCCTACTAGAGGCAGGCGGTGTCTCACTGAGCTGCTTTTTTACCTGGCTGGTGCACCTATGCCCCAGCTGCTGTGAATGTCAGCCACTAATGGCTCACAGCTGTTCCCTTCTCTGGCAAATCATCCCCAACGAAGGGAACACCTCACCTAGAAAAGCCTGGAGGTTTCTGCCCACCAGGGGCAGGCTCCAGGGGCAGCCCACAGCCAGAGGTGACTGATATGGGTACACAAAGGCCAAAGGCCTTACCTCTAGGTGAAGCATCTCATGCTTCCAAGGTCCACTGAGACAAGACTTCCACTGAACCCTCATGTTTGCCCAGCCTCCCTCCCAATCCTGTTTCCTCTGCCCCCTTACCTTTGCCTCAGTAAACCATAGTCTAAGGCTTTGGGGCTGTCAGAAGAGGATGACTCTGCAGAACAGAACTTGTGCATGGAATGAGGCTGGCTCCTTGCTGCTCTGACCTCTTGCCCGTGTTTCCACCTGGTCAGTTCTGCGGGTGTTTGGGAAGGCTGGTAACCTGGCCCTGTAACCAGGCCCAAGACCCAGAAGAAGTCCCATGAAAACCCACCCACTGCCAGGTTCGCTCAGCCCACATTGCTTGCAAGTCTGGAGAAGCTGGGCAAGCTCATTAGGTCCATCTGTGACACCTTCCAGCACCTTGAAGTGGGTATTTTTAACTACATAGCACCTACTGTATCCCGGGTGTCTTGAGGGAGGTCTATGAGTCACCTGCAGGATTGGCAAGATGTGCCAAAGGGCATCCTTGTTATATTTAGCTGGAACTTTTTTTTTTTTTTAATATTTAAGGTGGGAAGGAAAAAATTAAGTTTCATGGTTACAGCTTGTGCTATGCAACACACAGCCAAAAACCCAGGAGCTGGAGTGCCCTGGCTGAGGTAGCCCCTGTTCTCCATGTGGCACCATTGGGGCAACCAGCAGACCCCAGAGTGGGTAGAGGACCAGGACTGAGTATCTCTCTCAGTGCTGTTCTTCAGGGGCCATGGTGGGCTCTCCCAGTGCAGGGGATGTGTCCAGGGGATAGGTAACTGCAGGGTCCTGGGACTAAAGGAGAGCAGAAAGCATTAGCATTTGGGGTCTGAAGACCATCATCCAGGTTCTAGCTTTGACCTCTACTAACCATATTTCTTGGCGCCTGTTATTCTCCCTCTTCCCAGTTGCTTTTCCTTTCCTGTAAAGTAAGAATAATAGCCCATTCACAAGGTCTCTGGGGAGGGGAATATGTGAAAGGACTTAACAAACTGTAAAGTGCCAAGCAGAACACCAGTTGTTAAGGGAGACCAAAAGAGGAAGCTCGGAGGTTCCAGGATTTCCTTTCCCACCTAGGCAGGGCTGGTTGACCAGCTGGCCAGGCAAACTCCCTCAAGCCCTAAAAGAAGAAGAATCCCTGGGGGAAAAAACTTTTGTCGAGGCAATTTGTTCTCACGAGTTCCTCTGTGAAGGGTATTTTTAGGGGTGTTTAATTGATGCTGCTTGTTTCAGTGTGGGCAGCGACATGCTCAGACAGGATGGGTTGGAGTCAATCTATGCTTTGGTGGTGGAAAAACTTAATTCCCAGGCTTGCTCCACAGTTGATATCCTCCTCATGACCCCACAGTCTTAGACCCACTGCCTGCCAACAAACCGTGGACACCAACCCTTGTCTGCAGCCGAGGAGCCCTGGACTTCTTTTCTCCAAAATGGCTGTCCGAGGAGAGATTTTTTTTTTTTTTCTGTCTTGCATACAGTCAGTAAGTGAGAATGTGTTTGCATTCCTCAAGTCCTGTGAACCACATCAGGGAGAGAGACTTAAGGAAATCCTTTCTTTCAGTTAGTTCTCAAAGAAAAGACCTATGTTTCATTAGGAGGCAATTGTTTAGCCTTTTCTGGGGACCTGGCCTTGTGCTAGGAATGTGGGCGAGGTCTCAATCGATGGCAGCACTCTGGTTCCTGGTCATAAACCACTAGCAGAGAGAAGTGGATTGCAGTGAAAGGGGCACTGGCCAAGTTACCTAACCTGGGACTGGTTTCCTCATCTTGAAAGTGGGGGTTCCAAAGATTGTTATGGAGATGAAATGAGAAAATAGATAGAGACATAACACATTACCAGGCACAGAGAACAGTGTATTACAATGCAATTGGGAAATAGGGGAGCTGAAAAAGACCCTGAAATGGGGTAACTGGTTTCCCCAAATATCCCTCCCACCACCAATAACCACGCCTCTCAGTACTCATCCCCTCAGATCATAAGAAGCCTTGAAGCATCCATGACCGAGTCTCTTGGAAAGTTTATTTTGGGGATACGTACCCTTAGAACCCAGCTCCCATACCGTGAGAAGCCCCCCAAGTCACATGGAGAAGACATGTTGGGCATGTGGACTGATGGCCATGGCTGACTTCCCAGCCAGCAGCCAGAAGCTATTATGAGCCATGGGAGTGAGCCCTCTTGATGACCCCAGTCATCATCTGACAGAAACTATATGACAGACCCCAAGTAGGAAGTGCTCAGCTGAACCCAGTTCAACCCACAGACTCGGGAATGATCAGAAATTGTTGTTTTAGCTACCAGATTTCACAGTGCTTGGTGATATGGGTACCCTTGTGGCCCACCAGCTCTGGCCAGATGGGCAGAGGTAGAGTGGACACGTGAATCCACAGTGCTCAGCCCATAGGTGAAGAGCTGGGAGCAGGTTTTAGAGAAGCGGGAGAAGTAGGGTATCACCCCTAAGAGTCCACCACACACTGAAAATTGCTTGTCTATAAGCATCTTGTGGGCTGGTATCTTCTACCACTAATTAGAAAGGTGATCTAGATACTCTAATCAGCAAGCATTTTGATGGAAACATTGAAGTTTTGCTGAAAATAGAGCCTGTTATGTCAGGCAGCAGCACTAGGACCCTTTCATCTGGGCAGAACAAGGAAACAAGCCAGTTACTGGCTCAGTGCTTGGCATAGACGAAGTCATTACCATGTGAGGTGAGCATTATTACCCCATTTCATATATGGTGAAAGAAAGGCTCAGAACAAACCACCCTGCTACTCAGTGCTTTTTTGCTAAGAATGAGACCACAAGAGTACGTGAGCAACCAATCCCCAGGCCTTGTTAAATAACAAACAGCAATAACCAAAAAAAACCCCAAACCTGAACCTGCTCCAATGATTAAATGATACTTGACAGCATCCAGAGTTCTTCCCCTAATACTTGAGCAGAAGAGAACCATGGACGGGAAGACATTGAGGGCAGGATGTTCCTCGTATCTGCCTCTTTGATGGAGGATTCTAGATTGTTGAGTTAACCTTGAGCTACCAAGTGGTCCACAGGAAAATCTGGAGTGAATAAGCACACAGTGCATCCCAATAACAAATTAATTTATTCTCTGGATGCTGAGGAGGGCCAACTGGGAGCAGGTAAGTGGGGTTTGGCTTAACTGGCATGGGCTGCTCCGGCTGGTGGCATTAAGCCAGGAGAACCAGCTTCCCCCACATCTGAGGCCCCCTGCTCTCCAGAGAAGAGTACCTTGGCCTTCCCATTTGCTATACTCAAAGAGTGGGCATCTTGTTCAGCCATAACACTGCCACTTAGCGACAGTATAGCCGTGCATGAGTTCCCTTATGTCTCCGTGCCTCAGTTTCCCTATTCATAAAGCGTCATTAGTGCCTATCCCAAACAGTGGTTGTAAGAAGTAAATAAAATATAAGTGAAATGTTGAACACAGTGCCTACTTGTAGTAGACACTCAGTGAAGATTTACTATTGTCCATAACCCAAAACCCACCCCCCCGTATCATATGAATAAAAAGGGAGGAGAGGTGATTGCCACTATAGGAAAGGGTCAGTGAACGACACTGCAGTGCCTCAGAGAATTAGGCCACCATTTGAAAAAAAAATAAAAAGAAGTGATTAAAGCTATTAGTAACCAAGAAGAATGCTTAGAAGGAAAGAACCAGGACCCACACTTGTATGTTAAATTGTACCTAGGACAACATAGTAAAAGGAAATACACTTCAGTGGTACTAGTGGTGGGATTAGAAAAGTGGGACATGAATTATTAAAACACTTCTCTGTAATAGGATCATCATTTTTATTAAAAAAAATTGAATCTCCCCAGGCCTCACCAAACTAGAGAACAAAGTCGATGGCCACAGTAGCAGTAAAACTATTCCATTGGCCTTGACTTCTAACAGATTGGTAGATTGATAGAAGCTGCTCACAGAGTCACACTGTGGCTTATTTTGAAGCACCACTGAAGATCAAGGGCACAAAAGGCTGAAATCAATTAATAATGTCTGACCTGGGAGCAGAAGCAGAAATAGTGGTAGGGGAGCTTTATTCGTCATCCTAGACCTGGAGACTCCAAATTGCCCAAGACTTTGTTTAACCGAGATATAATTTGCACAGAGCAGAGGGCAATGATCTTAAATAATAGATTTTGGTAGCCATCTACACTCTTGGAACCACCACCTGAAACGAAATATAAAATATTTTTGTCATCCTGGAAGTCTCCCTCATGTCCTCCCAGTCACCTTCTCCATCCCTAACCACGTTCTGATTTCCACCACCATAGTTTTCAACTGTTCTTGAATTACCTAGAAATGACTGTGGTTTCTTTTACTTAGCACAATGCCTGTGAGATTCAGTCTCCTTCTTGAATATGCCATTAGTTCTTTCTTTGAAATTGCCAAATGTGTTTCATTATATGGAAAATTTATTTATCTAGTCTCAAGTTGACGGACATTTGTGTTGTTTTCAGTTTGGGGCTTTATACATAAAATCAGTTATGAACATTCATATACAAATCGTTTTATGGACATGTGTTTATTTTTCTCTGCTTAAGTGGCTAAAAATGGAACTACTGGATCATAGGGTGGTCATTTATGTGTTCAACTTTATGAGAACCTGTCAAACCATTTTCCAAAGTGGTTTTACCATTTTGCCTTCCCTCCAGCAGGTGGTGCCATTCTGAGATTAGCCATCCAGTGACATGAAATGGTTTTTCATTGTGGTTTCAACTTTCATTTCCCTGATGACTAAAAAATCTGAGACCTGTTTTATATGCTTAATGCCACTTATTTGGCTTCATTTGTTAGGTGTTCCTATGTGTTATTTATCAAGTATTAAAATGGTTTCATCCTTAAAAGGAAGTGTATGGGAAGCTCCTCTGTGGGGTAGGATGTGGCTTCTGTATCAAGGATAGCTCACTGTTACCAGGTTGCTATGGAATTCAGAAATTTCCCATGCCCATCTGGATTTCTCATCTCTAGAAACCAGGTGTTTTTTTCCTCCTGCTTTTCTGGCCCTCTGAGCTCTCTGTCTTGGGACCTTGCTCTCACTCTGCCTTGAGAGGCTGCCATCTTGAATTCTGCTTGTCATCCTGCCACATGGCCCTGGGTGCCCTGTTGTTTGGTACCATCTCTCAGGTCCAGCTGTGGCTGGTCCAGCCCTGCCTCATCTCCCAGCTCCCCCTGCATCAGATCTGGGCATCTGGAAGTGTCCAGTCTGGGAAATCTGGGGTTTCAATAGTATTGATTAAACACCCATGAATAGCAACTGCAAAAGAGACAGGGTGATCCAGTTGTCTGGCTGTCAGGCTTGTTCTATCCCTGATTTAAGTACTTTGTGGGTACTTTTTTCCCACGTGGAGAAAAAGAAAAAGAAAATAATTTGTCACTACTCTCTGTGGGAAAGAAGAATGTCAGCAACCCAAGGAGACAGAATTGCCACCCTCTCTTCTTCTCACAAAAGCTTATTGTCTCCAGATCCTACTGCCACTTTTCCCAGCACCCTCCCTGTGCATTATTTCATAATTACAATCAATATTTTAGCTGTAAAGGAGTCTTAATCATGGGAATAGAACATGCATGTCTCTGGCTGCACTTACCAAGACAAATTAATGGCATAATCTCCTGCTGGGTGGTTCATGGACAAATGAATAAAAATAAAGTTAATTATCAGGGCTCTTTCCGCCATGGTCCCAGTTGCCTGGCATGTCCAGGCTGGAAAGACAGTGGACACAGCTGGCAGAGTACCAAGCACCAAAGCTGTGGGGGGTTGCCACACACCTGCTTGATGATCTGTTTCCAGAATGCATGAGGGCATTGGGTTGGCGGCATGACTGCACTTAGACTCAGCTTCGTCAAGAACAGACCGTGACTTGGCCTGGTTCTTATTCTCCTCCACCTTGTTTTCACCTCTGTAAAATGAGACTAACAAAGTCTGTCTTGTCTATTAATACACTCAGCAAATAAATATTGAGTCCTGTGCCAGCTGCTGGGGATAGCCCTTGAACAGACAGAGGCCATCTCTAGCTTCACAGGGCAAACAACCTGGTTGAGGAGTTGGACATTAGGATCAGGAAGTTACACGTGGTATGTTTTATGATGGGGAAATACATAGAATGATGGAAATCCAGAGGAAGAGCACTTAAACAGGTGCAGAAGGAGGGTCCTCCCCCACATCTAACCAGCCCTCAAAAGAAAGTGAAGGAATTGATCAGTCAAGGAGATATGAGAAGAGCATTCTGGGAAGTATGTGTGTGTAGGAAGGACCTTGGCAAGAGAAATGTAGAGTGTGTTAAGGGAAGCTAAGACTTTCAACTGGCTGGGCCTAGAAGGCATAGTGGGCAGAGCAAAAGGGGTGTTAGAGAGTACTGAGACTTTGAGATCACATGGAACAGAGACAACTTGCCCTTACTGTGTCCTGTTCAAATTCTTGACCCAAAGAATCCATGAGAATAATAACAAATGGTTCTTGTGTGTCCCTAAGTTTTGGAGCAATGTATTATGAACAAATGAGAGCAAAGTATATAAGTTATTTTAATGAAGTTCAGAAAAAAAAAATATTTGTTAAGATTTTATTTATTTATTTATTTGAGAGAGAGAGAGAGAGTTAGGGATAGAGAGCACAAGCAGGAGGAGATGGAGAAGCAGACTCCCCACTGAGCAGGAAGCCTTGATCCCAGGACCCCTGGGGTCATGACCTGAGCCAAAGGCAGATGCTCAACTGACAGAGACACCCAGATGCCCCCTGGGAAAAGAGTTATTTTAATGAAGTTCAGGAAGTTAAACAGAGCAAAGAAATTGCAATGCCTACAAAGCATTCATCCCTCCTGCCCTGTGTCCCAAACATTCATAGTGGTGTCCCAAAGGGCTTCACTTCAGCTTGGTACAGATACGAGTTTTAATTTTAATACATGTGTCTTTCACTGATACCAAGGAATCCTATTCAGACCTTAACAACGCATTAAAGTCTTCTGCTCTCAACTCTCTAGTACCCTAAAACTCCTAAAACTTTCTCACTCTTCTGCTCCAACAGCTCTCTCTTCCAGGCTGTCTTTTCCCACCATCTTGGTCTCTTGAACTCTTCTCTACAAATGCATTTCCACCCAATATGCTCCTTTTACCTTGCAGAGTCCCGTTGTACTAAGAAGCTTTAGGAATTCTTATTATGCCATGGTTGCCTTTCTTTTGATAGTCAGCCCATATATTTTTGGTCTTGATCTTTAAAGCTGGAGAAGTGGAAAACGTGACCTAAGAAGAAAGAAAATATGAACAGACCTATATCTATAAGATTATTGAATTTATACTTAAGGGGAGAAAAGGGGGTTTACTAGAAGAAAACTGTAGGCTTACTGGTGAAGTCCAGCAAATATTTGAGGAAGGAATAATATGAATTTTACATAAACTCTTTCAAGAAATAGAGGAGGAGACTGAGGCACCTGGGTGGCTCAGTGGGTTAAGCCTCTGCCTTTGGCTCAGGTTATGATCCCAGGGTCCTGGGACTGAGCCCTGCATGGGACTCTGTTCAACAGGGAGCCTGCTTCCCCGTCTCTCTCTCTGCCTGCCTCTTTGCCTACTCTGATCTCTGTCTGTCAAATAAATAAAATCTTAAAAAGAAAGAAAGAAAGAAAGAAAGAAATAGAGGACGAGAGATTCCATTTCATGAGGCTAGCATAGCTCTAATATTAAAAGCTGACAAAGACATTACAAAAGAAATACAGACCAATATCACTCATGAGCCTGGACACAAAAATCCTTAACAAAATATTACTAAGTCAAATCCAACAAAGTATAGAAGGAAAATATATCATGGCCAAGTGGAGTTTATCCCAAGAATGCAAGATTTATTTCACATTCAAAAAGTGGTTGATGTATATATTAGTTATCTATTGCTACATAAAGAAATCATCCCGCAAATTCAGCATCCTAAAGCAATGAACATTTATTCTCTCACTGTGTCTGTGGGTAAGGAACCCAGGTGCTTTTTTAATGGGGTTCTCTGTGATGGGTTCTCTGGCAGTGTCTGTCATGAGGTTATAGTCAAAGGGTCAGCCATGGTGGTGGTCTCATCTGAAGATCTAACTGAGAAAGGATTTTTTTCCCAAGTCACCCATGTGATTACTAGTAAGAGTCAATTTCAAATGGGCTGTTGGAATGAAGCCCTCAGATCTTCTCCAACTAAGGGTCAAAGCTCTCTCCATTCCATGCCATGTGGACACCTCCACGGTTAGCTCACAGCATGACAGCTGGCTTTCCTCGGAACAGATAATTGAGGGAAGTCACCCAAGATGGAAGCCCCAGTGTTTTTATAACCTAGTCTCAGAAGTCCTGTGCCCCCAACCTCACCTGCATTATTTTCATTATAAAACAAATCACTAAGTCCAGGTCATTCTTAGGAGAGGGAATTATACAAAGGCCTGAACACCTTTCACGGTATTGAGGAGAGGGTTTCTGGGGACCATCTTAGAGGCTGTGAACCATATTGTAATTCACCCCCATTAACAGGATAAAAGAATTACGTCTCATTAATGAAGAAAAACTATTTGACAGAATTCAACACCCATTCATAAGAAAAACTTTCAGCAAATAACAGCAGGCAACTTTCTCAACCTGATAAAGGGCATCTATGAAAAACCTAAAGTTTACGTGGTACTTAGTGATGAAAAATAAATACTTTTTTCCCTGAGAGCAGAAACAAGGCAAGAATATGAACTCTGACCACTTCTACTCACCACTGTTTAAGGAATCACAGCAATTTCAATAAAGCAAGAAAAATCAAAAGGCATAAACACTTGGCCAGGAAGAAGTAAAGCCATCTCTGTTTGTAAACAATATGATTGTGTATATAGAAAATCCTAAGGAATCTTTGAAGAATTACGAAAATTAATCAATGAGTTTAGCAAAGCCACAGAACGCAAGGTCAATATATAAGAATCAACATTCTTGGTATATAATGTCACAAATAATTGGAAAATAAATAATTTTTAGGATACCATTTGTAGTATCAAAAAACAAAATATTTAGGAATAAATTTAATGAAAAATGCCCAAGACCTCTGCTAAAAAAAACTACAAAAAACTTCATAGCAAATCAAAGACTAATAGAATAAAGGAGCAAAGTAATCACATGATCATTTCAATAAAGGCAGAAAAAATCATTAACAAATTTCAACTCCTATTTATGGTCAAAAACTTATTTTAGAGAATTGGAGTAAAAGGGAACCCTCTTAAATATAGCTGCCAAAAACATACGGTAAACATTCAGTCATGTACTGCTGGACAACAAACCACCCCAAAACATCTTGACTTATAACCACAACAATGTAAAATTTTCATGATTCTGTGAATAGTGACAGTGTTCAAAGCTGATCTGTTGTTCTTCTGCTCCATGGGGTACTAGCAGGGGTCACTCACTCACCTGCATCCAGAAGGAGCAGGAAGCTCCTAGAAGAGTATGGTACCTCAGGCTCCTCGGCATGTCCTGTCCTTCTCCATGCGGCTTCTCATCCAGTAATCTATCCTGAGCTTCTTTACACTGCCTCCTAAAGACTGGGCCTGAGACTGAGTCAGTGTCACTTCTAGCTTATTCCATTGATCAAAGCAAGTCCCAAACCAGCGTCTCCACAGCATCAAGGGGAGGAGAAAATAAACCCAGCACTTGATGGAAAGAATGGCCTGTATGTACAGGGAGGGCAGTTGTGACATTCTGATTTACAATAAGAAATATACATTTGGGGAGCGCCTGGGTGGCTCAGTGGGTTAAAGCCTCTGCCTTGGCTCAGGGTCCTGGGATCGAGCCCCGCCTCGGGCTCTCTGCTCAGCGGGAAGCCTGTTTCCTCCTCTCTCTCTCTCTCTCTGCCTGCCTCTCTGCCTACTTGTGATCTCTCTCTGTCAAATAAATAAATAACATCTTAAAAAAAGAAAGAAAGATACATTCGGTCTCTGTCTTTGTTTCTGGTCCAGCAACCAAAAAAGTCTTGGAATTTCCCAAGTGCTGACAGCTATAAAGATGTCTTTTGTTATGTTAACAAGGTGACTTTAGCACCACACCTAAGGATGGGGACGCTGGTTGCCATGAGAACCAACCGTGTGATTAGAAGGTTGGAACTTTCAGTCCCAAGCAGGGCTAGAGACTGAATCAATGACCAATGGCCAATGATTTCATTAATCATCCCTATGCAGTGAAGCCTCCCTAAAAGCCCCAAAGGACAGGGTTCAAAGAGCTTCCAGGCTGCTGAACCAGAACACTTCCGTTTGCCACCCTGTGGGACCCCAAACTCTACAAGGACAGAAACTCCTTTGTTTAAGACCTCACCTGATACCGGGTGCCTGGGTGGCTCAGTGAGTTAAATAAAGCCTCTGTCTTCAGCTCGGGTCATGATCTCAGGGTCCTGGGATGGAGCCCCACATTGGGCTCTCTGCTCAGCAGGGAGCCTGCTTTCCCCCCCCCCCCCCCCCCCCCCCCCCCCACCTGCCTCTCTGCCTACTTGTGAGATCTGTCCATCAAATAAATAAAATCTTTAAAAAAAAAAAAAAAGATATGGAGAGATTTTTCTGCCCCCTCCGGGAGTAGCCTTTCAGAACCATAAAAAAAAAAAAAAAAAAAAGACCTCACCCGATGGATCTCTTCATCTGGCTGTTGATTTGTATCCTTTAATATCCTTTATAATAAACCAGTAATTCAGCGAGCAGATGGGTCTCCTGAGCTCTGTGAGCTGCCCTAGCAGATTCATCCAAGTCGAGGAAGGGTCATGAGAAACATGAGGGCTTCCCATTGACACCTGCAGGGGAGGTGGTCTTTTAGGACCAAATCCTCACCCGTGCAATGCTGCCTCCGGGTAGAACAGTGTCAGACCTGAGTCAAACTGTAGGATACCTAGCCAGTACCCAGGGACTTGCTTGTTGGTGTAGGGAATTCCGCTCCCCGCTTCCCCAAGCATTCACACATTGAAATAGTGGGAATTCATGATGTCCATCTTGGAAAGCTATCTGCCCCAATTGATAGATGAAAACATGAATGAGTAGATGAATAAATAAGCCAATTGCCATTCTGATTAAAGAAACAAAGGAACAAAACCCCACACTCCTGTTTCCTTTAAGCAGAGCATAACCTGGGACAGGTTCTTTGTGTATTCCCTGGTCTGTATCAACTCCAGTATGACATTAGCTTAATATAAAATGGCCGACAACCTCTACCATCTTCCTTTAGTGTCCTCTTGGTTCCCGCGGCCCCCTCCTGCCCTCTGTCCCCATTTCGTTTCTTATTACCTTCTTCTCCAAAGTTCAAATCTGAGGCTAGACTCTCCCATTTGTTTCCACTATGACTACCTTAGGGGACCTAAAGGAATGAACCTCTAGCAGTAAGAAGTCACCAGTCTGGGGTAATTGTTTTTAAGAACTGGGCCCTTCCCATAGAGCCCTAAAATTTCATCCCACGGACAGCTCCATATCTGCCATATGAAAGGCATGTTCTGGGTCAAACGCAATTACTATGTAGAGTGCTAGCCTCAAGCTTCAATTTTTATTCTTCAGTTGGACTTGAATCCCTTGACCATTCTTTTGTAGCTCCAGAGTTAAAATATTGTCAAGGTTTTATACTATCCGATAAATCAAAAGCCCCTTTCCGACCAACAAGCCAGGAGCACACGGTATAAACACACTCAGAGGAGGAGAGTCTGCGATAGCCAAGGGTCCCTTCTTTTCTTTCTTATATAAAAGGACAGAGCCTGGTCCAAGAATCCAGTGACTCAGAGCCATGGTTCAACCCGATGCGGGGGTTTCTGTCCACATACAGGGTTTTTCTTCCTTAAAAGGCGACATATAAAAGGGAAGAAACTAGCCATGTTTCCTGGAATTTGGAGCCCAGACAATGCGTCAATGTTTTTTATCCTGGGCATTCTGGAGAAAGATACAATGAGCGGACCCAGTGCTGGATGAAGGGAAGAGATGCCGTGGGAGTCTGTCTGCTCACAGCATCTTGGCAGATCCTAGAGACTGGCCACACCAATGTTCCTATATTTCACCAGAGAGAAAGTGCTTGTGCCTCCGTGCCCCGAGCTTTAATAACGTCCTCATTGCTTTCCCTTCTAGAAGAGAGAAATAATACATCCTTTTAGAGCTAGAAGAGATGCTGAAGATCACAGTCCCTTATTAACAAGTGAGTTAATAGAAGCCCAGAGAAGCACAGTGACTCACCTGAGGTCACATAGCTAATTAGAAGCAGAGCAACAACTACAAGGCCAGTCTTTTAACTATAGAACTTGTGCACCACTGAAATATAAGTGGACACCTGCAAACACATTACTATGTATTAGGGCACAGAGAATTTGATTAAAATGAGCTTAAGTATACAGGGTCCAAAACTATGGTGCCCCATACATTTAGTCACTTGAAATGAGGCTACCGTGATTAAGGAACTGGATTTTTTATTTTACTAAACTTGAACTATTTCATTGTAAATGTGAAAACTGCTACTTGATCTGGCTATTGGGAAACTTTTAGTCTATTTGGAACAACTTGGATATGTATACCTATGTTTTTCAATGTAAACTTATAAAATATAAATGCAGATCAAGTATTTCCAATGAAAAGACAGTGATTGAATTGAGGTATACACAATGTCTAAGTATAAGGGTCGCCCTGGATTTCAAAGACTTAGTATTAAAAAAATGTAAAATATCTCATTAGTAATTTGTAGACTGAGGGGCTCCTGGCTGGCTCAGTGGGTGAAACATGCAACTCTTAACCTTGGGTTTGTAAGTTCGAGCCCCACATTGGATATAGAGTTTACTTTAAAAAAAAAAAAAATCTTAAAAAAAGAAATAATTCATACACTGATGTCATGCTGACATAATCCTTGGATACATAAGTTCAATAAAATATATTGATCTCACCTGTTTTTTTTACTTTTTAACTGTAGCTACAAAAAATCTAAACTACATATGTACCTTGTATTATATTTCTATTGGACAGTCTAGAGTCACATTTAAGTCCCTGTTACACTCTATCACCAGCTCTGTGGCCTTAGGCAAATTCTCAGGCAGCTTTGAGAAGTGATTGTCTTCTCTGAAAAATAAGGATTTCTGTCCCCTTGTGAGGATTTCTGTCCCCTTTCTTTTCCTGTTTCTGTACCTTGCTGTGTGATGACATAGGGTTTGGGGCAACTGCAGCAATTTTTGACGATGGGAAGAACATGTTCAATATACAAGGCATGGTGAGTAACATACAAAGAAAGAAAGGACCGGGGTCCTTGATGCGGGACAGAAGGGCAAAACTAGTCCTGGAACTGCCAACATTGAAACTCCTTATTAAGTAGGGAAACGAATACCCTAATTATTTAAGTCATTATTCTTGTAGACGAAAGCATATGATACAACAGATGTGTAAAATCATTGTGCAGTTAGGCACCTCGGAGGATAACATAAGAACATGTAGATGCCGCCGGAATGTCCGAAGCAAAGGTGGGTCAATTCTGCATGGGTCAGAGCAACTGGAAATCAGACTATATGATGCCTGGGCTGAGAAAAGGTATGGGGTGGATATTTCAGCAAAGATGAGAGAGGGAGGGAAATCAGAGAAACAGGCATGAACCCCATATCTGTACATATGGGGCTCATGCTTGGTTTCAGCCAGGACACGACAACTCTGTCTGCTACAGGCCAGGGCCCGTAGCTGGCCATTGTTTTATTAACTGCCCTGAGGCCGAATGAAATGTAGGCATTGAATTCAATGACGGGACACCCTATGATTAATTTCCTAAGAGTGAAATGGCCACTCTGGGATGGAGGAAAGCAGAAAGCCGGACAAGGAGTAGGGAAATGTAAGTTTCAGTCTGGTATTCTACTGCTTGATAGCTGGGTGACCACAAGCAATTCACTAAAGTCTGAGTCCCAAGTGTCTGAGTCCTCCCTCATCTGGCATTTAGGGTGCTTTGGGCTACATGTAGTCAGAAACTCTAAGCAATGTGGAAAATTGTTCCTTCAGATAACTGGAGGTCCCCAGGGCAGGTGCCAGTCAGCATACTCAGAAACTCAACCATGCCCCTAGGGACCCAGGTTCTTTCCATCATTGCACTGTTGTCTTAAGGGGTTTCTTTATTGGGTTAGGAGCAAGATCTCAGCAGCAATGCCCAGAGTCATTTTCAGACCCAGAAATTTCCAAGCTGACCCTTTCTTGGGAGCAAAACAAACTCTCCTGGAGATACCCAGAAAACTTCCTCTCCGTTCTCATTGGCTAAAACAAGACATGTGTCTTTAACGAAGCAATCATTGGGAAGGATGCAAGTTATCAATCAGGATCTATCCTGGAAGCTGGGGATAGGAGTAGGACTCTTCTTCTGAGTCATGTGAGGCAGAAATAGATACTGAGAGAAAAAAATAAACTTTTGTTAAAAGGGAAAAAGGTCACAATGAGTATATCTTCTACAATATGTCTAGTAAATGGAGGCTATCTATATTCAGCCTTGATGTCACATACAGGGTACTGTTGAATAACAGAAGAAATTAAATATTCTTTCCAAATTCTGCATAATGTAAAAGCGGAAGAATGAACAATGACAGGCCAAGAAGATACCATCTGGGGACGCCACCCAGATGGGATTGGACATTAGCCCAACGCCTGCCTTTGGTTGTGTGTGAATTTCCCCTTCGCCTCCCTGGAATAGAATGTGAGTAGATGACCTTGAGTCATCTATGACCTTGAGTCATCAAATGGGGATTTGGCTACTTCCACCCTAGGTCCACCTTACCCTGATTTCATCAAAATCCAAGGAAAGAGAGTCCTTGGAGCTGGGGCTCTTTAAATTTTCAGCCTTAGGAAAGTTTTTTTTTCTTCTTCTTCTTGAGATTTTTACAAAATTTTGGGTTCTGGCTTGAATCTGTTACATGTTCAGTGTTCTCTGAAGAGAATCACTAATTTTTTTCTTGAGAAAAATTCCTCTGCCTCCAATTTGCATGCCTCACGCAGGCTGGAATGAGCCATCGGACATGTCTCTTCTTCCACCTTGAGTTTTCAGGCAGGCCTGGACCTCCTTTGTGGGGTGGCTGCGCCTTTAAGGCTATTAGCCTGGAGATTAACTTTCATGGTTGTGGTCCCTGATGGTCCCCGACTAGTTTCCAGAAAAGAGAGGCCCATCTGGCCCAGAGAATATTAGGTGATGTCACTGTTCTTCTCTGGCCAAGCTCAGATGGGCACATTTTAATTGAAGATTATAAAAGTCACCAATACTCTTTCTGAGGCAGCTTGCAATAATTGGGGATAGAGATGGTGTTAAAAAGAAAACCACGGGGCCATAATGGAGCTAATTAAGTCGAAGCCCAACGTCACTAACCCAAGATTTAACACCTACCCTAACTGCAGTTTCAAACCCCTCCAGAATGCAGCCTTCACCCAGACACACTGGAATTTCTTGCAGGCAATCCTCTGAGAGACCCCTACCCCCTTAGGAGGGTGGTCTTGCCTAATAAATTCCTTTTTTGAATGCTTTCTTTCTGCCTTTAAAAGCCTTTCTTTTCCTGGTGCTTCCCTCTACTTGTTGGCTGGGCTGCTGCCCAGATCATGAATCGTTTAATAAAGCCAATTAGATCATCAAATTTACTTGGTTGGGTTGGTTTTTTTTTGTTGTTTTTCATTTTTTGACAATGATGACATCTGACGGAGCAATCACAGTGCACCTATTTCCATGCTAAATGGCTTACGTGCCTTTCCTTGTTCAGCGCTTCCAGGAAACCTGTGGGTTTGGTGCTATTAATATTATTTCTCATTTTATAGATCAAAAAACAGCCTCAGACGTACTGAACCATGTTCCCCAGGCCACATGATTTTCACCCTCCTCTTCCCGCTCCCCCATCATCATCACAACAATTTCAGTCTAGAGAGGCCTGGACTGTCACTGGAGGAGAGTAGAGAAGGGACCTCCAAGCGCCCTGGGTCTGGGCTGAACTCAACATCTTGGTCGCAAACGTATCACAGGCTTCCTCCCTGGATTCACCCAGAACCTTCTCTACCCAGCTCTATACCTTTGACTAAAAAGTGACCAAAATGTACTCAGAGTCCTGTGAATCCTCTTTCCCTTGAGGCCTCAGATTTTGGATTTCTGTGTCTGTGTTTGAATGGCCCAAGTATTAGCAAGAATGCTCTGAAGATAGTTAACCCTGGGGCTCCTGGGTGGCTCAGTGGGTTAAGCCTCTGTCTTCAGCTCAGGTCATGATCTCAGGGTCCTGGGATCGAGCCCCACATCGGGCTCTCTGCTCAGCAGGGAGCCTGCTTCTCCCTCTCTCTCTGCCTGCTTCTCTGTCTACTTGTGATTTCCTCTCTGACAAATAAATAAATAAATAATCTTCCCTCCCCCCCCCCCAACAAAAAAAAAAAAAAATATATATATATATATATATATAGTTAACCCAGACTCCCCCATCTTCAACTTCTGATTACCCTCGAACCTTCATCTAGTTCCTTGTCTTATAGGATCGGGTCTCACCTGGCACCGCCTTCAGCCAGAATCCTATCAGGTCACTTTCAGTAATTTTCCAACTGCTGATCCTCTCCATCCTGCACCCTGGCTGTTAAGTCCCCACTCTTCCTGGTTGTATTCAGGCTTGAGCCCAGTCTCTTGCCCCTACTGCAAGATCCCATTGTAGTGATTCCACTGAATAAAGTCTGCCTTCCCATATTTAACAAGTGTCAGAACACTTGTTTCTTTCAAACCCTACAGGTCAACTCTAGAACAGAAAAGACTAAAATTATCTAAGCTGAACCATCAGAACCTCTGGGGTGGGACACCCCCCCCTCCCCCCGTTCCCAGCATCAATATTTCCTAAAGTTCTCCAGGCGGTTTCCATGTGCAGCCAAGGTTAAGAATTGGTAATCTAAGGCCAAAGGCAATGCAAGATGGTCCTATTTCATAAAAACTCAGTGGGTGATTCCTTCCTAAGGCTCTGTCTGCCACCTGGGCAGTTTTCCAGGACCCTGAATGAATCTCTAATCCTGAATGACATGTTCAGGGTTGAGAAATCTTAGCATGCCCAAGGCTCGGGTCCAAGGACAATTAATCCAATTACAAAAGACTTCACCAGAAGATTCCTTTAAATTACAAGGAACCCCGACCCTAAGCCTATCATTTACTTTACAGGATTCAAGATTATAATCTTCTTTTCAGAACGGACCTGCGTGGTTCCTTTATATCATGCACAACAACAGGCCCAGCGGATCTATGCTGTTGCAAACCCACAGGGCCTCAGGCTGGTTGAGCCGTGAAGGAAAGGAGGCAGGAGGTGAGGCGGGAGGGGGCTCCTGGGGGAGCTGATCGCATTCTGCTTTCTTTCCCTGAGTAGTGCTCGTTGCACCGGCCTGCTCAGGGTCAAGTATGTTAGCTTTAATCAAAAGTTGACACGTTGAAGAGTGTGTAAGTCAGAGTGTTCTGGGATGTGTTCTTCTCCTCAAACAGGGGAGAGGTTTCTACCTCTACCTCAGCTGGACGTGTGAGAGGGCCTTTCCTGGCCAGCCCTTCCAAAGACCGGTGGCTGGGGCAGGCCACAGACTCCTCGTCGTGCAGCTCTCAGGTCAAGGCCAGCCACAGGCTCTTTTGTTTGTAAAATTTTTTAAAATTTAAATTCAGTTTAATTAACCTATACTGTAGTACTCATTTCAGAGGTAGAGCCCAATGATTCCTCAGTTGCATACAACATCGCATGCCCTCCTTAATGCCCAACAATGCTCAGTGTGCTCCCTAGGATTAAGAGTCTCGTCCATAGGCTCTTTTCAGCCATCATCCCTTAAGGAGGGTTTCTCTGGCTGTGTCCTGGGCAAACAGGTCTCTAGGGTAGAGGCAGCATCTCAGACTTTCCTGTGATCTCCCCAGGGCAGAAGGGCCCAGCACCTGCATAATTTCAAGCGGAGGAGCAGGCAGGAAAGTAAACACACACACACACACACACACACACACACACACACACTCCTGCGCCTGTCCCCCACCCTAGGTCCACACAAACAGAAGAGTCTACTCAACTTATCTTTGTTTGCTGCATTCTTCAGGGCCGCAGAACACCATGATAAAAATAATTCCTTTTAACATGATAATTTATTGCCACAATCAGCTTCTCAGCATTGTTTGCAAAATTACCCTTGCAGGAACCACTAGCAACCAGGACTGCCAGAACCCAGCTTCTCTCTCTCCTGTCACTGGGAGGCCAGGACAGTCCGGACGGCACAGAGTCTGGGCTCCGGCGCTTTCCATTTTCTTGCCAAAGGAAATTAAGGGACCCCCCCACCACCACCCATCAACAAACCTAAAATATTATCCCTGACTGCCCCACAAATTTTCCAAGACAGTCACGGCATTTGCTGGGATGGTCCCTCCCCTGGAAGGCCCGGGGCAGAGGATCCTGACCTCTCGGGATGGGGTTTCACCGCAGAAGGGCTTGGTTATGCTACTTTCTTTGCTAATACATTAGCACCAGGGCCCTGATCAGGAGTCCTTCTGCACCTGCACTTTCCCACCTGCAAACCTGGAATGAAAATATTCCCTGGGATTGGTGGAAGCAAAGCAGTTATCACACGGATGTGTCTGGGGTGACATTAGTCCGTGTTCCCTTCCTGGGCCCTCCCCCATGCCTCTACCAGTTTCCCCCGGGGAGCTCTTCCGTAATGCAATGCTTGCACTCTGATGAAACACCTGCTTCTGGAGAACCTGACCTAACACAGTGAGAGGCATCCTGCATCTTGGACATGGCTTCTCGAGTCCACTGCAGCTCCTCATGCCAGATGTGTTCAAGATAGAACTCTCCTCCTACCTCCCTTCTCCCACGGTCCTAGGTCCATCACCCAAGCCCCAAACCTGCTAATCACCCAGGATCCTTCTCCTACCATCATCGTCTACAACTGACGGACCACAGGATCCTCCTCCTTTGGGCTCTGATGTCATTTTCCTGAAAATGTCCACCTCCTGGTCTTTCCCAACACAGTCCAGTCTAAGCCCGCACAACCAGCCTCTCTGCCCCATCTGGACCGGTTCCGGGTCATACCCCATGCCTCAGTCCATGAGCTTTCCTGAAACATCTCGTTTTCTCATTATTCTCCTGCTGACACCCTCATTTGTCAGGCTAGACTTCTACCTTCCTGGCTCAGGGCTGAAAGAAAGCCTTGATGATCCAGCTCCTGAATCCTCCCTCCCTGCCTTCCCCGCCTCATGCACCCCTCCCAGCGTCCCACTCATGTGCCAGCTGCACCCGTGGCCCTAAATGCACTCCCCTCATTCGCTTAGTGTCCCCTTTTAGTCCCTCGAAGCTCAGTTCAGACATCACGGCTTCCAGGAGGCTTCCTGATGCCCCGGGGCTAATGAGATGGCCTGCCCTGTGTCCCCATGGCATCCTGCACACATGACCATCATTCCTTCCCACTGCAAACCCCCTCACTGTACTTGTTTGTATCCTGACTTATCTAGAAGTTCTGGGAGGGGGGCACACTGCTTCTCATTGATCTCACTGACCTCCATCACCACGCAAGGCACACAGCAGACGCTCAAAAAGTGTTGGGTGAGCAAAGGACATACATACAAGTTCCTGGCCCACAGTTGGCTTTGAAGAATCCCCCATTCCCCTCTCTTGTCCCTGCGGCCCCCTGATCTTGAACACACTTCACCCATAAACTCTACTTGCCTGCTCTAAGCAGATGCAATCCAGGGCCGAGTCACATGTGATATTTGCATATGATTTGCCAAAATTTGCATGTAATTGGCTTATGCCTGCAGAATCTAATCTCTGGCCATTTGAATTTAATGCTGAAGCCAGATCATGGAGATTTGCAGGAGAGGTGTTCCTTCTCCCTCCACCGAGCTTTCCCCTCTCCCTTCCATGCTCACAGTGTTGCTCTGGCAAACCGGGGGCACCGGAGGTCTCGGAGCAGGGGCGGCAAGAGATGAGAGATGAGAGGGAAATGGGCCAGGAAGAGGATGTATGTTTTGCTTTTATAGCATCAGGAACCGTGTGTGTATAAAGGATCCAGACCAGGCTAAAGGCAAAGGTGTCCTTCCCATGTGTCTGGGCGCTGCTGAACTGGGTCTGGGAGTCAGCTCTGCCCCAGCTTTGAGCCAGTGGCACTTTGGAGTAAGAAGAGATCAGGTTGGAGTGAGGTGCGGTGATATCCTACAGGAAAAACAATAACACAGAACAGAGACTGGGAATCCAACAGGAATCAGGGCAACAGGCAGGCAGGAGAAATTAAGAGCCCCAAGAATGAGTGCCTGGGTGGCTCAGACAGTTAAGCATCTGCCTTTGGCTCTCGTCTGGGATCAAGTCTGGTGTCAGGCTCCCGGCTCGGCATGGAGTCTGCTTCTCCCTCTCTACCCTTTCATCTTGCTCATGATCTCTCTCAAGTAAATACATTTTTTTTAAAAAAGCCCCAAGAATGCCTAGAGACATGGCAGAGACATTAGATTGCCTATGGTACAGGGACAGATTTTTGAGGTGATTTTAATAAAATCCAAGATGACAAGTTGTTTCCAGCACATGAAAGGATTTGGGGGTTGGGGGTTCCAGGTTGATCTGTGAGTGACAGAAGGTCTCCAAGCTGTTGAGTCTCATGTACCTGGTGACACCTTCCTCCTTAGATCTGCCCTCTACCCTTCACTTTCATTCATCCCTTCTAGGACCATCCAGTCCCTCCCATCATCCTCCTCTCGTCTGTGCAACCGCCACCCCCCCCCCCCATATCTCCTTTTCCCACTGTGGTTGTGGCCCAAAGCAGCTTGAGGCCACATGACTCACTGTCCAGGAGCCTGGCAGAAAATCTGGGGGCGGAGGGGCATAGGGTGGACCAGCACCTTTAGAGCATGGGGTGGGGAGTATCATGGACAAACGAACACAGTGACATCCTAGCAAGTCATACCCAGATAGCACAATGTCCTAGACTGAGTCTGCTATGCTCCAAATACGAAACCGCGTGAAGTGTTCGCTGCTTCACACTTGCCTGCGAGGCGCCAGACAGATGCTCGCATGACGCTGAGATGGTCACCGTGAGCTCAGATGCTCCTGTGCTAGGCTTCCTGCCTGGCATCTAGGAAACGGGTCTTGCAAACCAGCCCTCTCAAGGAGCTAAGGTTGCGGAAGACCCCTAGGTGACGTTTTTAAAACAGTTGTGCTCTGAAGTAGCTTGAAATATGACAAAAACAAAATCAGAACGTATTTTTGGCTCTTGTAGTTAGTTCCCAAACACAGAACTCAAAAGTTTGTGTGCAGCCATCACCTGGATTAGCTGCTTAAAAATGTGGATGCCCAGTCTTCTGCCCGGGAGAGTCTGGCTCCGTATGCCTCGGGTGAGTCCCGACATCTGTGTCACTAGGATTCCAACAGGCAGCCAGAAATGAAACTCACTGACTTAGACCATTAGACTCTGCCCTTGAGGGCACTGCTGGCCAGAGATCAGTTGTAAGGGGCCAAGGATCTCTGAAAACAAGGTTCTCTGGTTGGGAAGGGCTGTATGTCCACCCAAACCATCTTTGTTTTTTGGTGGTTGTTTTTCTTTTCTTTTCTTTTCTTTTTAAGATTTTATTTACTTGACAGAGAGAGAGAGCTCAAGCAGGGGGAGCGGCAGGCAGAGGGAGAGGGAGAAGCAGGCTCCCCCACAGAGCAGGGAGCCCAATGGCGGGGGGGGGGGGGGGCTCGATCCCAGGACTCTGGGATCATGACCTGAACCAAAGGCAGAGGCTTAACCGACTGAGCCATCCTGGCGCCCCCCCGCCCCCGTCTTTGGGTTTGCCATGATGCAAGAGCGAGGAGCTCAGGTGGGTATTTGTTCTCTGTTCCTGTAGGGTTTTTGACACAAGGAGGGTCGATCTGCACACCCTATCCCCAGCCACTTAGGCATTTGATGTTCATTAACCTTAATTAGTAAAATTAATCACAAAGCCTGCAGCGAAGGAAGGTTTATTGATGTTTATTATACATGAAACTTGCCAACACAGGTAGAAGGCATCTTAAAGAAGAGCTCAGATTTTGGTCAAATTCTTTAATAAAGTACAAGAGGAGCAACGAAGTCTGGACATTCTGTGTTTTGTCCAAAACTTTCAGGCCCCCTCACCGCTGCCCGGTTGTTAAGGTGCTCAGATGGGAAGGTTACCCTCTCCTTGCTGATGTTCAGCCCCGTTTAATTAACACCTACCCTTCGGTCCCCAGCATCCTTTTAAACTGGCTGCTCTCTGCCCAGATAGACTTTTACACCTGTCTTAGCAATTCTGGGAGAGATGCTTTGAAGTGCCTTTTCCAAATCCCCTGTTAATGATCTGGTAATTATTGTGGTGACTTTTCAGTGGAGTGTGAAGTGTTTAGCTAGCTGGGGCCAGGAGAATCCCAAGGCTCCAGAAAGAGAAACAGAGCAAGGGAGAAAGGGGGGGGGGGGGATCCGGAGTCTGGGGCTGCCCCAATGTCACAGAGGTGGCCCTATCTGGCCAGAGAAGGGGCCCTGCTTGAGGCTGGTGCGGCCACCAGGAGCTCCCATTGGCAGGTGAGACGATGTGTCTAAGTCCTGGGGCCAGTCTGACTACAGAATGTGGGGAAACTACACGAATGACCCCCAACTCCCCTCCAAGGATTGCAGCAAGCAAGGCCAAGAACCACGGCTGACTCCAGAAGCCATGGTCCTGCACGCAAACCCCCATCTTGTCCTCCACCCCCACCGCTTTGCCTTCACGATCCACACCCATTTTAAGCAATCGGGGCCGAGAGGGGGAGCCAGAGCTGTTGATACTTTTTTCTGGGTGCCACGGGGGCCAAATGAGGCCCAGCTGTGCAGGGCACCCTGACGTCTAGAAGTCAGGTATGCCACACATCTCCACACCTGTGCTCTCCGATATCCTGCTTCCACTTGGGTCTCTGACAGCCTGCCCACCCCCTCACAACCCAAGGAGCCTACAAAACACGATGTGTCCTGACTGCCCCAAGTTCTCACAACATCCGAGCTGACCCTCCATCCCCACTCCCCCCAAAAAAAAACAAGCCAGCCCTAAACCCCCATTTGGCCACGGAGTCTTAATGGGGCAGAAGATATCCTCGGGTGCAGGCCCCTTGTTTTTCCAATGAGACACCCCAGGACTTAGGAAGGTGCCTGGATAGGCTCACGATCAAAGCCTCTTCAGGGAATGTCGGGGCCTGGACTAGAACCAGGTCCCCTGAAGCTTCTCCACCAATGTGGCTTTCCCACCAGTGACCACCGTTAGTCTGCAGTCTTTGTATCTGCATGCGCTGGCTTGGCCTCCCCCACCCCCAGGGGCAGGGACAGCTAGCGTGCCCTTAGCCATCTCTGACATGCCCTTGACACAGTGGTATCTGATTATGGCTGCCAGTGTGTTGATGATCCTTGATCTGGCTTCTGGGGGCCCAGACCCCAGCCTCTGTTAGCTCAGCCCCTACCCTCAATGTGGCTCTCAGTGCTGGTACCTCTTCTGGCCCTGAAACCCTGGGAGTTGCCCTGGTATGTTGCTGGACAACATCTGTGCAAGCCACAGCCCCCATCTGCAGTTAAGCAAACCCAGCTGATGGGTGGTCTGGGATCCCCTTCTCTGCTTCTCTGGAGAAACTGGGAAGCCGATGCCCCAGGCATAAACATTTTTATGTAACTTTTTCTACCTCCAATAATGGTAGAATAATATACGACAAGTTGCTGAAAACATTTTTCACCAAAATTCCTCTCAGGGAGAGTCTTTCGTGTGTTCAGAAGAAATTCGGAAATGGCCCAAGCCAGTAGTTCTGAGTGTGATTCCAGACCAGGGCCATCAGCATCATTTAAAAATCACCTGCGACCTTGACCTCGTGAGAGATGCGAATTGTCAGGTCCCACCCCCATCTTGCCGAATCAGAAATGCTAGGGTGGGCGCTTCCCGGAGATTCGGGAAGCCCTTTGTGGTGGAGGTAAGGAAGCTCAAGGACACGATCCAGTGGCAAAAACCAGGGCTTCCCTGCCTTATAATGAGGGAGGGTCTGGTTACCTCCATGGCTCTAGTCAGGGGAGTCCCAGGATGAACTGGAGGGTGAGGAGAGGAGCTGGGAAAGAGCTGGATTGCTCTTCATGACAGAAGGGAAGGGCTTTTGAGGTTCCCTGAGGCCATCTAGAGGGGAGGAGAGTGAAGACAGTGGGCTTGGTGCCGAGTGGGGAAAATGTGAGAGTGAGACCCCCCATAACAGGGAGTAGTATATCGAGGGACCGTCCACGGAATCACAAGCCGTGGGCAGTGCAACATCCCCCCAAACTGTACGACGTGTTGGTAACAATTATAGAGACAGCCACATGTGCTTGGGGGTTCCACACACCTTGAACACCCTGAGAGGTGCTCTGTTCAGCCTGGTGGTCTCAACACCGTGCTAAGCAGAGACTCTGTAAAAAGAATTGTCCTGGCCACACACTCTTTCACCGTGGTCAAGATTTCCGCATTTCCATAACCGTGCCCTTATTTGGACACAACTGATTGGTTTCCCATTTTTTGCTCTCACAGGCAACAAAACCAAACAGAGGGGCTGTGTCATGCTTGGGTAGGGCGAACAGGGCTGGGAAAAGAGGTCCAGCTCCAGGGTAGTGCTGGGGTTTCCCATGGAGAGGTTCACAGCCCGCATCTCTGAAGTGCAAAGCATAGAGCAAATCAGGCACAATCAAGATGGCGACCGCCATCCCGGGGGCCGGCCTGGGTGGTGAGGACAGAGACAGCCAGCTTTGGGGGGGGTCCGCCCAACTTGAAGGAGGCAGTGACATGAGGGTTCTGATACCATGTCAGTGGACGGCAGGAGTCTGGCCAGCAGCCCAGGTACCAGGAAGCATGACTCCATGGTCCCAGTGGCCTTACTTGGACCACGGGCTCCAAGTTCTTGCCTAAGCCCATGAACTTCTCCAGGTCTCAGGGCTGGAGTTGGTCCAGCCTGGGCTTCCAGCTCACGCCCGGGTCTCATGGGGCCTGACCCAGATCCTAGGCAGAGCTGGAAGGCGCAAGGCTTAATTGCGTCAGCACGGAAGCCTGCCGAACGAGCCGACACTCTCAGCCCCTGCAATCAATCCTCCACCCTGTAAACAGAGTTAAAGTGCGACGCCAGCAATTATCAAGCCCATCATTTTCCTCTTCTTCACTAAGTAAATTAGAAAGGCTCTCTGCCCTCACTTTGCAACCGGCCCTCATTTTTAAAGCGTGACTGTTAAAGCATCGCAAAGGGCCATACTTCGAGAAAGAGGTCTCTCATTTGAGGCTCAGCTGGCCAAGAGGCTTGGCCGCCAACCCTGGTTTTGCCGCCAATCCGTTTGTGATGTTTGGCAAGGACAGCACCCCTCTCTGGGCCTCGGTTTCCCCATCTATGAAGAATTTGGACAAGATGGCCTCCAGATGCTTTCCAATCCTCATGTCCATGGGATTGCAGGTTTGCTTGATCACTAGGGATGACTCCGAGCAGACAGAAGCTTGGCTTCTTTTCAATCCGGACCTGACCCTCTCTCTGTCCTTCTCACACACAGCGATGAATCCCCACAGGTGGAAATACACCAATTTTCATAGTAGTGGAAGAGCAGAGGAAGAGCCCCTCTCCCAAGCTTCTTCTGGAAGCAAACCAGAAACATACTTACCCTGCATAGGCCCTGATCTGATTGTTCTACAACTGCGACTGCATTTCCCCTGAGCAGTAGAATAATTATGAAGCCCATTTCACACACAAGAAAACTGAGACACGGCAATGTCCAGAGTATGTTGAATCCAGGTCTGTGAGCCTCCAAAACCCATGTTCGTAGCCACAGTTCTCTGAAGTAAAAAATCTGGACACATTAGCAAAACAAGAACGAATACAACAAAAGGATAGGCCACCTTAACACGAAGGCAATGCCAGGCAAGACACCTGCATGACTGAGTGTATCCAGGTAAATGACAGATGTCCCCAAGCATGCATGAGCCGAAAGACCCAGGGGGAAGCTTGTGGTTAGAAGGCAAGAGAGTATTTGATAAACATGTTCCAGTGTGCCTGGCTCTTTCAAAAATGGGTTCTTGCAGAAGTGGAATGCCAATTATTTTATTTGAAGAGAGTGTGTGGTGGTGTTTAGAAGCAGCATGAAGGAAATTTGTACGATGCCCATTAGTGGCTAAAGGGGAACATCCAGTTGCCTTTGTTCTGATGACCTAGCTCCGTCCCCTAGGTTTTCCATACTGAAAGCCTCAGAATTTACGATTCTAACCACTCAATGGCATTCTAACTTCTTTAGAAGGTAGCTAAGCGAACCACAAAATATCACTTGCTTTAAGGGTTGTCTTTTCCTACCTCCTACCAAAAAAAAAAAAAAAAAAATTACTTTTATTACCAAAAAATGTTTTCTAAAGACAGTGTCAGTTAGGTTCATCTATGACAGACGCTGCCCCTGGAAGGGTCCCCATCAGTGTGGTTTAGTCGATATCCCTGGTCTTCAGTCTTCTTTATCTTTCTCTTGAATACCTCTGAATCATTGATAAATACACTATTTAAAAATCCATCAATGTCAAACCCAAAGGCTCCCAGGTGACCTCAGGAGCCCCCCAGGCTGGATGTCTGCCCAGCTAAGCAGTCCCTGCTGAATACCCAGCTTGTGGCACCCACTCGTACCAGGCACTCTGGTGGCCCTGGAGGCTGAGTAATGGATTTGGAGAACCGAAATCCGGGCCTCATCATTAAGGATGCACCAGGCTGGAGAAACATCTTCTAGCACTTTCAGTGTCGGTGGGATTTATGGGTTGGGACTGAATGCAGGCTAGACGCATTTGGAAGGCTGAAGAGATGCAGACTAGCAGCCCAGCCATCCCGCACTTGCTTCCTCATCAGTAAAACAGAGCGGAACCCACCAACTGTTGTTGGTAACGGTGCGGGGTGGGGGGTGGGGCACTGAGCGGGGCTGTGATTAAAAATGAGGGGTGCCTGGCTGGCTCAGTTGGTAGAGCATGTGACTCTCGATCTCAGGGTCGTGAGTTCAAGCCCCACGTCAGGTGTAGAGTTTACTTAAGGGGGAAAAAAAAGAATAGGAGGATCAGAGGACATTTGAATCTTGTTCCACCACAGTGTGACCCTGTACAAGTGACTGAATCTCTCAGAGCCTCAGCTTACCTCGTCTGTAAAATGGCCATAGTAATCCCTTCCTCAGGGGACCATGGTAAGGATGAATTTCAAGTGCTGGACGCAGCACCTGGCACACAGTGTCTGTTAGGGGACAACTATCCTCTGTGAAGATGCCACTGTCAGGCCAAGTCCAGAAGAGGTGCTCGCCCAGCAGCCAGTCCTTCCCCCGTCAAATCCTTCCACACACATAACCACCGGGGCACCATTGTCCTCCTGGGTCTCTTTTAGACATTCCCATCTTTCCATAACAGCAGAGGCTTCCTCTGTCCTCCATGAATTCTTCCCAGAAACCCAGAAACTCTGGACAGAAAAGAAATACCAGCAGTGGCCCTGCCCACCCTGCACCCACGGGACCCACGAGCAAACAACGCATGCACCAGACAGAATTAAGTCCGACTAACGGCTTGAAGCTGCCAACAGCGGCCGTGTCCCAGGAGGGCCTGTGATTAATTGCCAAATGAATTGCGTGGGCTGTAATTGCCGCCTGGGCTCCTCAGAGGCAGAGCTCTCTGCTGACCACAGTGGTCAGGAAGAAGAAATGTCCACGCCCTGGAGGTCTGGCAGAGGCACCCAAAAAGATCACGAGGGCTCATGAAAGCAGCAGGCACAGATTGTCAGGATCTCGTCTGCGAACACGGCGCACGGGGGGGGGGGGGGGGTGCTTCAGGAGCTCCTGCGACGGGTCCTCAAGTGTCCCATCTGAGGAATGGGATTTCTCAGGGACGCAGGCATGAATAGCATTCTTCCCCCATTCCCTGGTGCTCCCCCACCCCAGCCCCCCGCCCCCGACACACAGCGACCTTCCCCAGTGACTCTGACGTGGCTGAGCCACTCGTTTCCAAGCCTTTCTCTTCTCTGTCCTATTTTTACAATTCTTTTGTGGTTCTTGCTTATTTCTCAGTCTACAATGTGTGGGAATAATATCTTAATTCCACCCACATAATAGGAGAGGACTCACGAGTTACTGTACCTGCAGCACTCTGAGGCCATCAGATGAAAGGAATTCAAATAACCCAAAGAGATCTTTTTGTCAAGTCTTACTTCATAGGCAGCATGCGCAAAAATTAGCTGGCGCCGGAGAGGGCCGTCAGAAATGAAGAGAATGAAATTACGTGCATCGTTGCTGATTATTTTCTTTGAAGTCCTTGATGCTTGCTTTATACCAATATAGTGCATGTAGAAAAACTCACTCTGGATTTTAGGAAGAAAACAAAGATGTCTTCTATTTGTTTTATAAAAATTTCAGGATTGAGGGAAAGGGAAGGAGCCTCATTTGCCTTCCTCCCTTACATCCATAGAAGGAAGATCTAGTCTCATCTAAAATGTTGCTAGTAATTCAGGTTTTGCTGACAGGTGCCCCCCGCACCCCGGCTCATGCCTGGGAGCAGGGCTCGTGAGATGGGTTCAGCCTTCGACACCTGACTCGGCCCAGCCAGGTGGTTCCCCGGCGGGGCCTCAGCCCCACACAGGAGCAGATGAGCAGGCTGGTAGGGACACAGCAGTCCCATTGCTGGGGCATCGCTGTGGCTCTGTCCATCTCAACTCCCTAAACCGCACCCACAGCCTGCTGGCCAGACCCACAGTCTTTTGAATTCACTCATTCACCAACTATTACTGAGCATCTACTATGTGCCCCATACCGTTCCATGGAATAAAGCAGATAAAGCCCCGCTTTGGGGAGATAGGCATCCCAACAAAGAGACATTAAACAAAGAAGAAAGATGGACAGCAGGTCAGCTGAACGTGAGTACCAGGAAGATGTGCAGGACCATGCATGGGAAGGTAGTGACGGGGACAGAGGGAATGGGTGCTGTTTGACACTAGTGGTCAGGGAGGGTCTCCCTGGGGAGCTACCTTTGCAGCAGAGAGCTGAGGGGGACGCAGGAGCAAGCAAAGGAAATGTCAGAAAGAACAGTGTCCAGGGCAGAGGAAACAGCAAAGGCCTTGAGTTTGGCTCAAAAGCGGAGTTTGCGCTGCGTGTTCCAAGAACAGCAAAGAAGTCAGTGTGCCTGGAACAGAGCCGGCGAGGGGAAGGGAAAGTGGTAAATGGACCCAAGGGCGGGTGGGAGGAACCACACAAAACACACAGGGGGCAAGTCTCTGCCTGTAGCTCAGGCACCACTCTTAACTGGCCAGCTTGCTCAGTCAGCAACAGGGTGTTGCACACCCCACGCCCCTGGCTAGCCCTCCCGGACCCCTGCTGGAGGCTGAGTCTGAAAACGGCAACGGTTGCAAAAAGGGGGTGAGGCCTTAGTATAATTATCTTTTTTTCCCCCAGAATAGGTGCACATTTTAGAGAATATGCAAAATGGAAAAAGGGATGACACAGATACAGAAAAGGAAAGAGGACAGGTAGCCGGGAGTAACATTGTTTCCTCACTGTTTTCCAACCTTCATACAACAATGTGGTTATAAAGTAATATATTGAATATGTTTGTAACATATATGTTTTTAATGTTTTTATTTATTTTTTTAAAGATTTTATTTATTTATTTGACAGAAAGATCACAAGTAGGCAGAGAGGCAGGCAGAGAGACAGGGGGAAGCAGGCTACCCGCTGAGCAGAGAGCCCAAGGCGGGGCTCGATCCCAGGACCCCGAGATCATGACCTGAGTCGAAGTCAGAGGTTTAACCCACTGAGCCACCCAGATGCCCCTTAATGTTTTTAGATATGTAACTCTTTTACGATTCTATGAAGGTAATAAAACATACAGATGAAATTTTCCCTTATTTTAATGTTGCAAACCCATATTGTTGTTTATATGTTACAAACCTATATTATCACAAATGGTACAAACCCATATTATCTCTTATAAAAATACTGTACAGCTGATGGTGAATTATGTGTGTAAGTCCAACAACCAAACTTCAAGGTCCTGTGTTGTTTATCCTGAAGGATCACAGCAGGATTTTGTTAGCTGAACTGAAGGACTGGGGAAAGGAGATCACTGCGTGTATAAGACGGCACTTCGGACTCAGCTTCCAAAACAATTTTCACCCCTTAGATAACAAATATTCAGAGATGCAACCTTCAGAGAAATCAAGAACATATCAACTTGAGAGAATTTCAAATATGGAAAAGAGAGCAGTGCACAGTATAAGCCACAAACAAAAGCACAGAATATCAGCCATATTGCATATACAATATAACATGTTCATATATGTTTATAAAACATGCATCTTTTTTTTTAAAGGATTTTATTTATTTGAGAAAGAGAGAGTGGAGGGTGGGGGGCAGAACAGAGGGAGTGGGAGACACATTGAGTGTGGAGCCTGACTCAGGACTCGATCTGAAAATCCTGAGATTTTCAGATCAAGAGTCAGACACAACCGACGGAGCCACCCAGGTGCCTCAAAACATGCATCTTTATAAAGAAGCTCAACTGAAAATTTTCTCAAGATAAAACAGGTTTCACGATATACGAGCTTACCTTCTGTCAAAGGAGAAGCCCAGCCTCCCTAAGGTGAGACATCACCAGTTCTGAGCCCCTACCCCATGCTAGGTACTTTTCTTGTTGCTGGTAACCCAACAGCAAACAGGCCAGAAAATAACTTAGTTCTTATCTTTTCTTCCCAAATTCCAATTGTCCAAAAAGACAGCAGATCAGGGTGCCTGGGTGGTTCACTGGGTTAAGCCTCTGCCTTCGGCTCAGATCATGATCTCAGGGTCCTGGGATGGAGTCCCGCATCGGGCTCTCTGCTTGGCGGGGAGCCTGCTTCCCCCTCTCTCTGTCTGCCTGCCTCTCTGCCTACTTGTGACCTCTGTCTGTCAAATAAATAAATAAAAGAACATATTTTTTTTTAAAAAAGACAGATCAATCTAGAAAACACACGCTTAATTGTCCCTCTGCATGTGAGGTCTCAGAGTCTGGGGTACGTGCTGGAAAAGTGGGCAGAGGGCATGTTGCCAGGACACGGGGCTATGGTGGTACAATTCAGCAGCAAACGACTTGACCCAACCCGCCCCCCCAGTAGAACTTTGCTCCCTTTCTTGCTGCCTTCGCTACTGGTCAGACAAAGCCAGGAAGCCCCCACCCGTGGCTGAAACACTAGAGAGTATCCTCCACTGCTGTACACAGTGACCAGACTTAAAATGTCCCCCCCACCTTCAAGACTGGGCCTCGCTCAGCCCTCAGATGCCCTGATGTTCTTGGGCTGATCACTAGCCACACTGCTCAGTCCCCCAACTTGGCGGCTGACAGATTCTGTTCCCGACATGCAAGGCTTGGAGGAAGAGTCATGTATAATAAAAGCATGAAAAGACACACTGTTCTTTCTGGGCACACCACTTCCCAGCAGAAAAGGAATAAACAAAAGGGGAGTCCTATCCCCTCAGGGAGATTAACCATTTCTATAGAAACCAAGGATCGTTCCAGACACCCACATCAGGCAGGACTGGTAGTAAGAACATCATAGCAGCCACCATGTGAGCACATCTGTGGACAGACAGACACTGGATCAGGTGTATTTATCTTAGTATCCCTCCTAGACAGGTACCCCACCCCCACTGTTCAGATGGAGAAACCAAGACCAGATCAGAATAATGACTCGCCCAGCTGGAAAGGGGCCAGGTAGGTTCCGATATTTTGAGGCTGTTTTTAGGTCTTTCTCCTCCTGGTTTTTACTCATTGTTAGAAATAATGGACAAAGCTTCCAGAAACGTAACCAGCCACAATGCCTAGCAATGGAGTTCTGTTTAGGAAACTTACCTCTGTGAGGGCCATTTTGTTGGCTGCTTCTGCGTGTCCCTCCACCCCTTCCGTCTCAGACTCAGGAATCGCTGGTGTTCACGGAGCACAATGGCTTCAAACCACGGGAGCGTTCCCTTAGAGGGCATCAGTGATCCCCCGCACCCCGACCCTGAGTGTAAGAGGCCACATTACTAGGAAAGTGTTTTTTTTTTTTTTAATATAAATCTGATCGTGGCTCCTTGTTCTTGACTGATACCCCAACCTGCTGTCCTAACGGGAATCGTCCCTTGACATGGATTCTACAGACCAACACTCCGCTACCTGCCAACCAAGGCTGTGCTCCGGAGAAGCGGTTTCCTGCGAGTGAAACTCCCCATCTGCACCTCTGGAGCCGCACCGCTGCTGGCTGGGCTCACACTCCCACAGCCCATCTGCAGCCCAAACTCCAGAGAGTTCTTAGCATTTTCCTCAAGGTGCCGCTTCTGGGTCTATTGTGCCCGAGGCGTATTAAAAAACAAACTCTACCGATTGGAGATTTGAGATTTCTACCGTGGAAAGGTAGAAAGCCTAGTGGCCCGGAGTCCTGGTTCTGGGTTGGAGGGTGGCCTTGGGGTACCCGCTCTCGGCCTCAGTTTCCCCTTCTGTAAAACGAGAGGGGTCGCGGTGGGCACTAAGGCGCGACCTCGCAGGCTCACCCCTCCCGCGCGACCACGGGATGGTCTCCCACGCAGGACGCAGTTCTCGCCCGGTGCCGCCTCCCCACCACCCCCGCCCCGGAGTCGGACGCGCGGGCCGCTTCCCCCGGCGGGGCCACGTCCCTCTCCCCCACCCCCGCCCCGCGGCTCCTGCGACCCACTGCTCCGCCCCCGGCCCGGGCTCCCGCCCGCCGCAGGGTCCGAGCCCCGCTCCCCGCGCGCGTCCCGCCCCGCCGGGCCCGTGGAACCCCGCCCTCCCTCGAGTCTCGCAGCCGGGCGGGCGGAGGGCGGGGCGGGGCGGGGCGGGGCGCGCGGGGGGCGGAGCCGAGTCGGGGAATCCTGCTCCGGGCGAGCGCCGGGCCCTGCAGAGCAGCCCGGCCGTCCGAGGGCCCCCGCGGCGGGGGCGGCGGGGAACCCCAGACGCAGCCGGGCCGGGAGGGATCCCCGTGCCGAGCGAGCCGCCGCCGCCGCCGCTGCCGCCTCCGCGCCGCCCCCGCGGGCTGCCAGGTGCCGGGCGCGCCCCCACTCCGCCCGGCTGCCGGCTCCCGCGGTCCCGTCGTCCGCTCGCCGGCCCGTCGCCCGTGCGCCATGCAGCCGCCGCCCGCCCCGCGCGCGTAGGCGCCCGCCGCAGGCCATGCTGCTCCCGCTCGCCGCGCTGCTGGCCGCCGCCTGCCCGCTGCCGCCCGCCCGCGGCGGGGCCGCGGACGCGCCGGGCCTCGGCGGGGCGCCCCCCAACGCCTCCGTGAACGCGTCGTCCGCGGGCGAGCCCGCCGCCCCGCGGCTGCTGGCCTCGGCGGCTCCCGGGCCCCCCGAGCGCCCGGGCCCGGAGGAGGCGGCGGCGGCGGCGCCGTGCAACATCAGCGTGCAGCGGCAGATGCTGAGCTCGCTGCTGGTGCGCTGGGGCCGCCCGCGGGGCTTCCAGTGCGACCTGCTGCTCTTCTCCACCAACGCGCACGGCCGCGCCTTCTTCGCCGCCGCCTTCCACCGCGTCGGGCCGCCGCTGCTCATCGAGCACCTGGGGCTGGCGGCCGGCGGCGCGCAGCAGGACCTGCGCCTCTGCGTGGGCTGCGGCTGGGTGCGCGGCCGCCGCCCGGGCCGCCTCCGGCCCGCCGCCGCCGCCGCCGCCTCCGGGGCGCCCACCGCGCTGCCCGCCTACCCCGCGGCCGAGCCCCCCGGGCCGCTGTGGCTGCAGGGCGAGCCGCTGCACTTCTGCTGCCTGGACTTCAGCCTGGAGGAGCTGCAGGGTGAGCCGGGCTGGCGGCTGAACCGCAAGCCCATCGAGTCCACGCTGGTCGCCTGCTTCATGACCCTGGTCATCGTCGTGTGGAGCGTGGCCGCCCTCATCTGGCCGGTGCCCATCATCGCCGGCTTCCTGCCCAACGGCATGGAGCAGCGTCGGACCACCGCCAGCGCCGCAGCCGCCGCCGCCCCCGCCGCCGTGCCCGCGGGGACCACCGCCGCCGCCGCTGCAGCCGCTGCCGCCGCCGCCGCCGCCGCCGCGGCCGTCACCTCGGGGGCGGCGGCCAAGTGACCCGCCCCGCTCCTCCCCGCGTCCGCCCTGTGGCTGCGCTCTCGGGTGCCTTTCCCGCCGGGAGACTCGGCCCGTGTGCTTCGTGCTGTAGTGACCGTTAGTTCTCCTTTCGGGGAGGGGGCCGCCGGAGGGGCCCCAGCGACTTGGCCCAGCGACCTGCGCGCCGCGCGTCGTTCCGAAAGGCAGGTGCCAGCCCTTGCGCCCGAAGGGTGGGATCCGCAGCTAGGAGGACCGACAAGAGGGAGACAGGGCCCTTTCCCCTCTATTGTATCCCCCTGCCCCCCTCCCTCCCCGCACCCACGTGCCCTATATTCATGGCAGAAAATGACCAAATCCTGTGTATTTGTTTTATATATTTAATACCTGTTTTAAATGAAAGTTTTAGTAAAAAAAAAAAAAAAATCAAATTGCTATTGCTGTAGGAAGAGAAGCTCTTTGTATCCAAACATAGTATTTGAAGTTTGTTGTTTTTTAATTTATTTAAGTGGGGGGAGGCATGGGAAAGATTTCACACCCACATATTGTTACCGCTAAAAATGAACTTTATGAACCTTTTCCAAGTCGATCTATCCAGTGACGTGGCCTGGTGGGCGTTTCTTGTACTTCTGTGGTTTTTTGGCTTTTAATACAGACATTTTCCTCCAGAGATGCGTATGTAGCTTTTTCTTTATTTGATTTAGGAAAAGGAATCCAAGAATTACAAGTCGTTGCCCTGAAACCTGAAGGAGGGATGCTCCAGAGTGAGAGGGGGGCTGATGCTGTCTTCCCTGCCTGTGTAGGCGAGGCAGGAGATGGAAACTATGTTACTTGCCCTAATGGTAATTGTTTTAGCTCTCACCAGGCTGCCCTCCAGTAACCACCCATCCCCACCCCCAGCCTCACTGACATTTGTCACGGGGCATACAGGGTTTTATGTCATTTGCCTTTTGGTCCCCTGCCTCACAGTCTGTGAAAGACCCAGTAAAATGCCAAAACGGTAAAGTCAGTGATATCCCTTGAGCAAGGTATCTTTCAAGGAAACGACTCATTTTAAAAAGCATGTAGATTTCCATTTCATATGTGTTAAGTGTTCCCATAGGAGCACATTTCAAAAGCTAGTTTTAAAACCTGTGATATTATTTTGGCATTAATAAGATTTTTTTTCTTTAAGGTCAATTCTTGATTGACCTTGGTCAACCAACTCTAGTTCCCGATCACAAGACTTTCCTCACTCCTGGTTTCCACGGTGTAATGTCTGCTGGGTAGTACTTTCAGATTTTTCCTGGTTTTCAGAAGAAGGATAAATGAGTAGTCCTTAAATTGACTCCATATAAAAACCATTTTAAAGACCTCTTTAAAAGATTTTAAAACTACTTTCCCTTGTTCCATTTCCTCCCCATTTTTGAGTGAATACTTGATATTGTCCCAGAGCTGTGGTTCTCAGAGTAGGGTCTCTGGGCCAGCAGCACCAGGGAACTGGTTAGAGATGCAAAATAGAGACCCCATCCAGGACCAACTGAATCAGAAACTCTAGGTGGGGCCCACTCATCCGTTTTAGCCAGCGTACTCCAAGGGACCCTGATGCATGTCAAGTTTGAGAACTGTGGGCTAGCGGAAGGGAACCTCCAAAATACGTAGCCTCCTTTTATCTTGGGTTGTCTCTATGATATCAAAGACATGAGACCCCACTCCACTGGAACCGAAGAAGAGGTTGGGTCATTGCCCTGCAGCTTCAACTACCCGTCTGCCTCTTTGGAACCTCGGGCTTTCTCTGGCCAAGGCCAGCCATGAGAGAGGAGGAGGAGAGGGTGATGACCTCTTCCTCCTCCTCCCAGTCTAGAAAAAGTTGAAGTTCAATGTGATGCAAACCTACTAGCCTCGCAAGTCCCTGTAAATCTTAAGCTCCAAAGCAAGGGGGTCAATGAGCTGCACTCTTTTCCAGCCCTGTGTTATCTAATGGGAGACACACCAATAACTGTTACCCTTGGTCAGTTTTCACAGTAAAATCACAGTATTTGTAATTCTGGAGTGCACATTAAGTATTCCTTTTTTTTTTAAGATTTTGTTTATTTATTTGACAGACAGAGATCACAAGCAGGAGGAGAGGCAGGCAGAGAGAGAGGAGGAAGCAGGCTCCCTGCAGAGCAGAGAGCCCGATGCAGGGCTAGATCCCAGAACCCTGAGATCATGACCAGAGCTAAAGGCAGAGGCTTAACCCACTGAGCCACCCAGGCACCCCTCCATTTGAATTCTTTTACCCAGATCCCACATTTCTACTTTTTCTCTTCCATTTGGGTAGCTCTGTAATTTCCACAATCAGCGATAATAAGGACACCATCCCCTAATGCCAATGCTTGTTTAATCATCAGGCCTCAGGGATGCCTGGGTGGCTCAGTCAGTTAAGCATCTGCCTTCAGCTCAGGTCATGATCCTGGGGTCCTGGGATCGAGTCCCGGGTCTGGCTCCCTGCTCAGTGGAGAGCCTGCATCTCCTCCTGCCTGCTGCACCCCCTGCTTGTGCTCTCTTTCTCTGTCTGTCAAATAAAATCTTAAAAAAAAAATCACGCCTCCTAGATACACATGTCAAAAGAAAGTCTGTTCCTGTTCCTTCTCAAATGATGGTATCAGCCAGCATCCGCTGGGTGACACTGCTGCACTTTACCATCCTGAGAGCTCATCAGCTTAACACGAGAAAAACATATTCCTTCCTATGCCATACGGCCAAAGTCGGCAGCGGTTCTGCTCTTTGGAGTCACTCAGGGATCCAGGCTGAGGATGACTTTGATCTGACGGTATGGCCACATCACCCAGTTAGGAGGAAGGAAACTCACTCAAGGCGATTCAAGGCTCCAGCCAAGAAGTCACATTCTGTCCGCTCATTGATTGGAAGGAGTCATACGGCCCCACCCAACAACAGAGGAGCCGAGGAAGTCGTGCTTCCAGTCCCCAGAGGAGAGCAGAACTTGGTAGCAGGAACAGCATTGACACCCAATACCACTGTGACCGACAAGGCACCCAGAATCCCAGGACTTGCTGAGCAGACAAAGAGTTTACCCCAGGAATGCCATCCCGAGACTCTCCTCCTGTGGTCTCCATATCACCTGCCCACACTGGCAGCTAGACTGCCCCTCAGGATTTCATAAGTGAAGGAGATTTATCAGCCTGATAGTGGTTCCACTTTGGGCAAAGTGGGTCCCCAGAGAATTCAATCTGAAAGATTAGGACAAAAATGCACTCTGGATCCTGTGATGTAGGAGTCATGTAGGGAGCAAGGGCGGGGGGCGGGGTGGAGTTAGAATAAAAATGGGGAGAAAGGAGCAGAGAAGTCAGAGCAGACACCGCCTCTCTCCTGACCTAGCCCCTCTCCCACTGCCCAGACATGACTTATTCACTGACATTCGGGGCAAGAAGGTGGCTGGGCTTCACTGTTCCATTTTTCTCCTTTCACTGGGGAGAAATCATACATTTCCCAAATAGGTAGGAGAGGTTTAGCGTTATAGGGACTAGGAACATTAAGAGCAAATACAGACATTCGGTTCGTGGCTGAGCCTTTCCCTGGGAACAGTGGGAGGGAATGTCTCCAAGGAGAGGACAGAAGGGCAGAGACCAGCACCCCAGACCCATCGGGTTGCTGTGGGGTGGCCACACCTCACACTTCGTTATGGGTGCTCAGAGAGCTGTCCCCTGCCTGGTCTCTTGCTGGTGGCCCTTCTGTTACCCCTGCTTCCATCGCAGGACAATCCTCTAGAGACAGTGCCTTGGCCTTTCCTGGCTCTACTGTGCCTGACCCTCTGGGCGGTAGCAGGGGAGGACCGCTCACGGAGCATAAATGAAATAGAACACAGATTTCTTACTGCAGTCGCAGTGGGCAGGCACTGACCAGGCGTTGCCTTCTCTCCCTGGCTCTTCCCTGCTCAGGCTTTGGTTTTAGGGCAAATCGCTCCACAAAGTCTGCTCACACTCAGCCTCCGCAGACCCTAGATCTTCCTTGCCAGGTCTTGGCCTCTGGGACTTCTTGTTCTCTTACTCTTTGTCTTTCCTGAGCCCTGCCCTGAGGGCAAGAGTCCTACTGGTCTCTGGCTCTCAGAAATCTTCAAGAAGCCACTCTTCTGTGCCTACCCCTTCCCATCAGCTCAGAATAACTTCTTCCACTCCCACCTCAAGCCCGTCCCTGCTCAGCTCCTGCGGTTTGCTCCAAAGCCAAGTGCTCTCCTAACAGCAGACTCCTACGGTCCACAGCCTCCTCCTTTAACTGCCTCTTGGGAAGCCCTTCTTCTCTCATCCCTCTTGTCCAGCTATCAGGCCAGCCTTGGCATCCCCCAGGCCAGCACTGACATGCGGTGATTTCTGCCACACCCAGGACAGGACGGGTTGAAGCACGGTTCAAAGAGGGTAAGGATTCCCTGTGGTCCCATAAGGACTGGTGGCATGACTGCTGCACACCCAGGACAATTAAATCTGTCTCCCTGCCACGTCCTTAGCATTTTCTTGATGTTCCCACTGCCCGAACTATCTCCTAGAGTCCTGGGGTGAGCTTTCGGGATGCCGAGGACCTGGGACTTTCTGCACTTGCATAGGAGCAATGGTGAAAATCAAAATAATTTGCATCTTGATAACCCCTAAGGCCCCATTGGGACTCTGCATACAGATTGTCTCCCACTAAGCTTTTCTGGCACTCTAGGAAAAACCTACCTCCATTCAGGGTGCCCTCCCAGACCCGCTTGCTGGCTCTGTGACCAGTGTTCTCGCTGGGCCCCTGGGCAGTTCCGTCAGACTTCCTGAGGTCTGCCAGGCATGGGGTGGAGGGGCAGCAAGATTGCCCAACCCCTTAGCTCTCCGCCCCACCCCTGCAGGTCTGGCCCCCCACTGCAGGTTTGAAACTCATGCGGAACTTTAAGGAGCCCCTATAGTCCATGACCATGCGGCAGCTTCTCCAAGTTCTTGCTGTTCCCCTGCTGTGGGAACACAGTGGTTCTCTGCCCGAGGATCTGATAGTGAATTCCAGCCTACCTCTTGGTTTCCTTCCTTGCACACTAGCCATTCCGGACTTAAGTCACGACACGTGCTGTGTCATCACCTAGAAAAGTGATTTTTATCATTAGAGTACCTTGGAATCTTATTTCAGAATATTTGAAGATCATAGATGTGCTCTGGTTCAGGTTAAATCCTGTGGCTCTTCTAGTAAGAAAGATGCTGATGTTCTGACCGTGGGCTTTAAGTATACATAATACGGCACCTACGTCATCTCTCGTGTTCCTAGAAAACTGAGCAGCTGCTGGAAGAGAAGGACACGGGCAAAAATAATACTGTTATTTGTAACGGTTATTTGGGACTGGAAGAGTGAGTGGTCCGGAGTCATAGCCGGAGGCAGGTGTGAAGGATGGAGAGTAGGAGGACATCCTGGGGACCAACCCAGAGATGGCCACTGGCTGGGGACAACCACTGGGTGCAGGTTCTGTTGGCTTCCCTCCCACAAGAGCTACCCCAGAGAGGAAGGCTCTGTCAACTGTTTTCTGCCCCTGAATAGTTCTCCCCGTCAGCCCTGGAAGGCTCGAATCACCAAGTTCCAAAAGACATCTCACCCACCCTTAGAGGCACAGTCCAAGTCGCCCCCTCCTAGTTGTCACCACCTCCCAAAGAGGGCTTTGATTAACACGTTGGTTAACACATCTCAGAAAGGACACTTTTCAGGGCACCTGGGTTGCTCAGATGGTTAAGAGTCTGCCTCGGGCTCAGGTCATGATCCAGGGTCCTGGGATCAAGCCCCACATCGGGGTCCCTGCTCAGTGGGAAGCCTGCTTCTCCCTCTCCCACTCTCCCTCCTGTGTTCTCTCTCTCTCTCTGTGTCTATCTCTGTCATATATATAAATAAAAATTTTTTTTTAAAAAAAGGACACTTTTCTACAAAGAATCATCTTTGCACCCTTGGTTGAACACAGATCATGTATAGCTCCGGTAGAAGGACCAGAAACGTTGATAAATAAAAGAGAAAGGAAAGAGCGCTATCTCCAAACTGCCCCAAAATGTGTTCTGCAAGCATTTTGGTGCAAATACTTCCAGCCTATGTTTACACTAATTATTTATATTATATTAAAAACTGAAATTATGCTGTACTTAACTGTTTTTTGAAAACTTCTCTTTATTATACCAGTGCTACACCACAGAGAAATGAAAGACTATGCTTCTTCTCTTTTTTTAAAATTTTATTTATTTGACAGAGAGAGAGAGAGATCACAAGTAGACAGAGCCGCAGGCAGAGGGAAACGGGGAAGCAGGCTCCCTGCTGAGCAGAGAGCCCAATGAGGGGCTGGATGCAGGGCTTGATGTGGGGCTCAATCCCAGGACCCTGAGATCATGACCTGAGCCAAAGGCAGAGGCTCAACCCACTGAGCCACCCAGGCGCCCCAGGAGAATAAGGATCAGTCTCAGCCACAAAGCCAGCACCCACAAGGCTCATATTTATTGACAGGTGGCCAAACGCTTGTGCTCTATTTTAACCCCGGAGTGCCTGCTTTTCAGCATTCTGCTTTCCCCACTCAGGGGCTCCTGGGTGGTCCCCCACCTCCGCAGAAGGTCATGGAGGGCTTCTTGGGGCAGGTGGTGTATAAAGGCTGATTCCTAATATGTAGGGCAGAAATCAGCCATAAAGGATATTGAAATCTATCCAAGGGCCAAAGGGCTGATAGAGACAGAGAATGTGTGTGTAGGGGAACGAGGTCTTCTCTCTTTCTCATCCCAAGTTTGTCATCTCCAGACACACATCAAAGCCAGACCAAACTGCCCACCACCCCCCAGCCATGCGTCCACTCTGTGTCTGAGGTTCCAGATGAGGCTGATAAGGAACACAAGGTTTGAGGATGAACGATGTGATTCATCTCCCCGGGTCATCACCACAGAGCCGCCATGTATTGTTTGGGTTTATGTGATGTCTTCGGTGCAAAAATGAATTCCGAGATTCAATAAGCAGGAAGGATATTACTGCTGTAGAATGCTGCCCCCAAATGATGGCATAGTTCCACGTGGCCCAGTCAGGCCACACACAGATGCCCTTCTGCAGGGGCAGGTGCGGAAGACAGAAGACCCAGAGAAAGAACCTCGCTCGATCTGGCCAGAGGCAGGCGAATCAGCCAAAGACTGGAACCATCCGTGGGTCGAAATGTATTCAGCACCCCTCATCATAACTGGACCATGTTAAGGTCTTCTGCAATGAATCTTGTCCAGGACTGGGCTCCCTAGAAGCTGATCCTGAGGTGGAGACACTCACACCCGGGGGTTTATTGTGGGGTGCTCTCCCGAGGAGAAGAGTGAGGGAAGCAGGACCGGGCAGAGGAAGGAGCCAAGTGAGGACATGCTCTCAGCTGGGATCAGCTGCAGCCTGATGCCCTGGCAGCTCTGGGACAGAAATTGTGCCCCCGTGGTGCCCCACCTTAGGGCACCATCCTGGTCTTCTGTATTCCCACTTCCTACAATCACAGGCCAAGTTGTGTGCAGGGGCTACACAGCCTCCCTGGCCTCCCCCCAGTTCCCCAGAGAAGGAGGCCCCAAGAGATGTTAGCAGTGCACCCTACAGCTAGGGGATAGATGCACAGATGCATCAGGGGAATCTGGGCGGAACCCCCACAGGATTCACTACACCCCCCCTTGCCTCTATGTCCCCCCAGCAATGGCGGGGAGTGAAGCTCAGATGCTCTTGTTGAACCCCAAATTCCCTGTCCCACTTGTGTGCTGACCTCCCGGCCTTTGCCAGTCTCAGGGGAGGTCTGGTCAGTTGGCCTTGCCGCCGGGTGTCCTGCCAACTTGTGCCAAGGGAGAACGGGCTCTGTCATATCTGACGTGCCTGCCTCTGTCCCCAGCACCCGCGTTATAAGGGGCGTCCCACAGATTTAGTACCAGTATTCATTCACCTTAGTGTTAGATACAGGGTGGCTATGGATTGAGAAGTCGAATTTGGGAGCGCCGCCCACACTCTGCTGGGAGAGGAGAGACCGCGCCCCCTAGAGATCGCTGTGGGTAATTCTGTCTCCCTACAGAGTCCTGATGGACTCTGGGCAACTCGCCTATGTTCCCCCGCAGGGGTTGGCCACCCTTTTCTGGAAAGGCCCAAGCAGTAACTATTTCCAGTTTTGTGGGCCGTACGGTCTTTCCCTACTCAGCTCTGCCGCTGTCGCTCGAAAGCAGCCATAAGTCCCATGTAAACGGATGAGTGTGGCTCTGTTCTAGGAAATCTGTACCGAGGGGCATGGAAATTTTAATCTCATATAAATTTCATGTTGCCAATTTTTTTTCTTTTTCTTTTTTTTCACCCATTCCAAATGCAAAAATGGTTCTCAGTCCACAGGTTATACAAAAACAAGCCCACGGGTCCTTTGCTGTAGTGTGTGGACCCACACGCTGCACCATTTCCAAGGTTCAGACGATGAGTGGGGATTCCCCTCATCAGACAAAGGACTAGAAGTGGTGTGGAAAATAGTATTTGAAATTCTGCGTTTGATAAGCAATAAAGGCCATGGGAAAGCATCCGATCCTTCCCTAACCCATTAATCCCCTGCACATGAAGATACAGAGAAGCAGAGCTTCCCTGAGCTGATAGATCCTATAATACGATTTTATTTTTTTTTTTTTTTAGGTCTTATTTTTAAGTAATCTCCATATACTACGTGGGGCTCCAACCTACAACTCCAAGATCAAGAGTCGCACACTCCACTGACTGAGCCAGCTAGGTGTGCTGATCCTACTGTTTTGTTTTGTTTTTAATTTTATTTATTTATTTGACAAAGAGAGATCACAAGTAGGCCAAGAGGCAGGCAGAGAAAGGAAGGGAAGCAGGCTCCCTGCTGAGCAGAGAGCCCGATGCGGGGCTCAATCCCAGGACCCCGAGATCATGACCTGAGCCGAAGGCAGAGGCTTAACCCACTGAGCCACCCAGGTGCCCCCTGATCCTACGTTTTAAGTTTGGTGAGGCTTTATGCAGCATGTTTGGAAGCTACATGGCCCCTTCTGTCTGTCTAGCTGGTAGATTACACCAGGGAACATAGCAGATTGAGCCACACTAAGGGCAGGACCATCTCCCAGTCAGATGTGCTTGACCCTGAGCATCAGACTAGAGCCTGCTTGCTGGGTGAGCAGCATAGGCCAATGGAGGCAGAAGCTGGTGCCCAGACACACTTGGCATGATGGTATAATGATGCAGCGAATTAGTTCTCAAACACATCCACAAAAGTTTCTATGACCACAATGGACAATGCCCCTCCACTCTGGGGCATTTATTATATATATAATAGTTATTACCTAATACTACCTTTTGCAAGGGGGAGTTTTTCTTAAATATTTTTATTTTTAAAATGTATGCAAACGGACACCTGGATGGCTCAGTCAGTTAAGCAGCTGCCTTTAAGCATGCCTTTGGTCATGATCCCAGGGCTGGGATGGAGCCCCACATCAGGCTCCTTGCTCAGCGGGGAGCCTGCTTCTCCTTCTCCCTCTGCCCCTGCTCATATGCACACACACTCTCTCTCTCTCTCCCTCTCTCTCTGTCAAATAAATAAATAAAATCTTTAAAAATAAAATAAAATACATGCAAAATTTGTTTGCTACACTACCGTCTCTTTGTTTTCAAAAAAAATGTAATTATTTCACTTTATCATCAAAGAGTAAAATCTGCTTCTCTCCAGGCACATGAGCCAGCACCTCGGGGTACGCATGCCCAGCCCCTGGCGTGGGAGTCCAGGCCCGTGGCCGGGTCCGGGTTATGGAGCCAGACAGATGCGGGTCGGGACTGGAATGAGCCCTCCGTGGGTGACTCTGGAGAAGTTAGTTAATCCTTCTGAGCCCCCGTCATCTCATCTGTAAAACAGGTTGGACAAGAATATCTGCAAACACGGAAACATGAGGCTTCTCTGTCAGAGTAGGGTGACACGTGCCACGCATCCATCTTTGAAGGGGAAGAGATTTTAAAATGTGTTCTCGGGGTGCCTGGGCGGCTCAGTCATTTAAATGTCTGACTCTTGATTTTGGCTCAGGTCATGATCTCGGGGTTGTGGGATCTGCGACAGGCTCTGCATTCAGCATGGAGTCTGCTTGTCCCTCTCCCTCATCCCCTGTCCCCTTGGCCCTGCTCGTTCTCATGCTCTCCCTCTCAAATAAATAAACAAATCTTTTAAAAAAAAGTTTTTTTAATGTGTTCTCTTCCCCTCTCTTTTATTTTTAAAATTTAATCAATTTACTTATGTAGGGCACGGGAGTTTGTGTTGTTCTCTTTTGTCTGGAGTATAATTTATGTGCAACGAGATCGCAGGTGTACAAGCACTTTTGACAAATACAGCCACATAACCCAGACCCTATTAAGATTCAGAACAGTTCGATCACCTCAGAAAGTTCTCTCGTGTCCCTAAGCCATCATCTCCATAATCTCCATGCCATACCAGCCCCTGCTCACAACACACACACACACACACACACACACACACACACACACACACAGAGAGAGAGAGAACGAGAGAAAGTAACCACTGTTCCCATCTTTGGCCAGTGGTCGGCTTTCCCTTTTCTAGAGCTTCATATAAGTGTGATCGCACTACGGATTCTTCTGTGTATGTCTACTTTTGCTCAGCTTATCTGTGAGATTCAACTACATTGCTGCAACTTTCACCAGTTTGTTTCTTTTTATCGCTGAGCGGGATCCCGTTCCGAGGCTGGACCACAGTCCATCCACTCTCCAGCTGATGGACACCTGAGCCCTTTCCAGTTTTGAGTGACTTTATTAAAGCTGTCATGAAAATGTCTGTATGTGAGATGCCTGGGTGGCTCAGTCAGTTAAATGTCTGCCTTCAGCTTAGGTCATGATCCCCGGGGTCCTGGGATGGAGCCCTGCCTCCGCATCAGGCTCCCTGCTCAGCGGGAAGCCTGCTTCTCCCTCTCCCTCTGCCTGCCGCTCTGCCTACTTGCGATCTGTGTGTGTGTGTGTGTGTGTGTGTGTGTGAAATAAATAAATAAATAAAATTTTAAAAAGAAAATTTCCATATGTGGACCCATGTTTGTGTTTTTCTTGGGCAATACCTGGGTGTGGAACTGGAAGTCATAGGGTAGACACGGGTTTATGTTTGCCTTTACAAGAATGCCATTTTCCCCGAAGTTTTTAATATTGTCTTACACTCCCATCAGCAATGTATGAGTTCAGATTGCTCCCACATCCTCAATGTTTGGTGTGGCTGGTCTTAACTTGAGCTGTTCTAAGGGGTGTGTAGCCCTTTCTCATCGTGGTTTTAATTTGCATTTCTTGGATGACCCATGAGATGGAGTTTTCCACATGATTGTTGGCTCTTCGTGTATCTTCCTCTGTAAAGATTCTTATCCACTTTTTAGAAACTGGCTTGCCTTCTCCTTGCGTTTGAATCCAATCCAAGGGTCTGACATTTTCCCAAGATAGAGAACCGTGCACAGCCCTGGTTGGCACTGTGCCCTTTCCGTTTGGAGTATCTCAGCCATATTGGCTGTCCAAATTCACCTGCTGGGTGTTTCCTGGTCCTCCAATGGGAATTTGATCTGATGTATAAAATGTAGGGAACCTGGATCGCCCCAAAGAACAACACCAAATCTGAATGTGAGGGGCAGGAAGCTGTAATGGTGGGAAATGGCCGGAAACCAACTGGAGTGTTACCAAGAATTCAAAAGTTCAACCCCAAAGAAACAAACACCTCAAAATCTTCCCTTCTGACTCTCTAGGTAAACGATTAAGTGACGTGGTGAGAGAAAGGGCTGAGATGGACCTCTGGAAGACTACGCTTCTCATGAAAATGTGTGTCTTTAGCTCAGATTTGAAATAGGGGGAGTCCCATGTTGGTCACTAACCCCATCCTCTCTCTCTAGTGTCTGTGACCCAGGATGCGTGTCTCTTCTCCATCACCAGGAACACCACAGGGTTCTGGCTGCTCTAGGGAGGGCCCTGTTACACCGATGCCCTGACCCAGCATCAGAGAATCTTATGGGATCATAGTAGACGTGGTGTAAGGTCTGCCTGGCAAATGGTGGGCACACACCCTCTGCAGCGGGAATTGGTGTCCAGTAGAGAATGAAAGATGGATAAAGATGAAAGATGGAAAGAGTCTGGGGTCTGGGGCAGGAATAGGCAGAGGCCCAGGCAGGATGGTGGTGGGGCTAGAGAGACAAGAACAAGGCTGGGGCACCCTGGGGGCAGGGAAGACAGCAGGCAAACAAAAGGGTAAGCTCCCTGACCAGCTGTAAGCGCTTCCTTTCCCCTGAAGGAGGACTTGCTTGGCTCCAGAACTTGGGTGGTTGGGGCGGGGTAGGGGTGGGGGGAACTCTAAGGCAGGGCCCAGCCACTCCCTTATTCCCTGCAAGAACAGCAAGTTATTTTTTAGTATAAGTATGTCTCACTCATATTTGGGATAGACTTGTACTGAAATAATTATTTGTTGTTTACCTAAAATTCAAATTTAACTGGGCACCCTGTATTTTATTGGACAAATTGACTATTAACTGCTCTGCCAAATAATTAAAATTAAGGACAGCAGTTACTGCCACGGGCTGAGGACTGGGGGAACACACTCAGGGAGCATGTTCTCTCCCTCACCAGCTGCACCCAGCCTCAACTCCCGTCTTCTGATAAAGAGGAAGGAGAAGCTCTGAGACTTTATGTCCCTTGCTCAAGGATATTTCACTGGTGAGAAACAGAACCAAGATGAAGGCTACGTGTGTGGCTCCAAAATCCACCATGGGGCAACAGGATGTAACCTCCCCCGGGGTTGTAAGAGTCCCAGAATTTTGCCATCTTGGGGTCCTAGAGATGTGCCCACAGCAAGGTCTCCAGAATACTCTGTTGAACTGAATTACAAGCCCGAATCTTGTACCCCTGTAGTTTCCTTCCAGGACTCTTCCAGCCCAGGCTCCGAGAACATTCCATGGAATTCCTCCGTAGCCCCCATGACCTTCTGGGTTTGGTTTTTTTTTAAGACTGTACAATATTTGGGCTCTTGAATCCTCTCTCTCTCTTTCTTTCTCTTCTTTTTCAAAGAAGGAATGTTTCTTCTTTCTTCTTTTTTTTTTTTTAAGATTTTATTTATTTGACGGGGGTGGGGGGACACAAGCAGGAGGAGTGGGAGAGGGAGAAGCAGACTCCCCGCTGAGCAGAGAGCCAGATGAGGGGCTTGATCCCAAGACCCTGGGATCGTGATCTGAGCTGAAGGCAGATGCTTAACGACTGAGCCACCCAGGGGCCCTGAATTTTTTTTTTAAGTTTTATTTATTCACTATTTTTAAGAAATCTCTACACCCAATGTGGGACTCAAACTCACGTGATCTTGAGATCAAGAGTCACACGTTCTTCTGACGGAGCCCACCAGGTGCCCCCAGGTCGTTTTCTTTTTAAGACCCCCTATGCCTCCATGAGAGCTGGCGTTCCTACTGGACACCCCTCCAGGGAGACGCCTCCAAAGAAATAGCAGCTGCCCTGACGTGGTTACTCCAAGAAACCTCACCTGGATTAGGGCACCTGGGGGCAGAAACGGGCTTGCCTTCTATCCTGGGCTGCCGGAGAGCCAGCCCCGAGAAACTGGAGGAGCTCTGAACAGCAGTGGGGGATGCCCAGGAGGACCTTTCTCCACTGCCTTCTACCCAGGATGCCACAGTCCCACCTCCCTACCTGCCCAGAGATACAGCGGGGCCCTGAGGCCCCTCCCAAGGAGGCAGAGGACTGGGGGTTTACCTGAGTCTGCATTTGAGCTCAGCACTGCACCCCATGAGCTTAATTTCCTCATCTGCAGAAGGGGGAAGATAATACTACCATGCAGCGGGAGAACTGGGGAGGACTCCTTCTGGAGAGCTCACGGGCACTCCCTGGCAGAGATGCAGGCTCAGTGAGTGGGGTGTCTTATTGCTGATGTTTGAAAATAAGCCAGAGCTGTCCTCCCCGGCCTTTTCCAAGCACCCTCTCTCCCACTGCCTGGAATCTGGCTCACTCTGGGGGCATTGGGGATGTGGAGGGGGGGTATCTCAGGGATGGCTGCCTCCCCTTGACAACCCAGCCGAAATGGGCACCTGCAGACTCAGAGGGAACCGCTGCGCAGAGGGAAAGGCGTGCAAGTTTTCTGCTTCTTCGGTGTGGGGAGGAGCCCCCAGGTTCTCCTATGGCCGAGGAGTCTTTCTCCTGTGGGGAAGGCTGCACACAGACAGAAGCTCCCGCAGGAATGTCCCAGCCCCATCTCAGGGAGCTCCCCAAGCCCTTCTAAACATAGATCCATGACCAGAGTGGTGGCGGGGTTCCATTATGACCCACATCTACCTCATTCAGGAGCCCCCAAATCATACTTCATTAGTCAGATGAGACAGCAAGTCCCTCTAGACTCACTTCATCCTGCCAGCTGCACTCAGAGGGAAGCCAAAGACCCGGAAGCATTTGACATTTGAACTTGAGGAGTGATTCCTACAGAAGGGAATCCATCTATAGAAATGGGGTCCATCAGCAGGACAGAGGGCATGCTCAGTGAGCCAGACTGGTCAGGTTCAAATACCAGCCCTGCCATTGCTAGGCCTCGGTTTCCTTATCTGTAAACTGGGAAGCATAACTGTACCTCCTCCTCTTAGGTATTGTTGTAAAGATTTTAAAAGCAATGACTTCTTCCCCACACCCATCCAAGAGCAGAGATTTCAACCGGAGTCCTGGGTGCCATGCACTACCTTGGGCTAAATACTCAAAAACTGAGCTTTCTTGTCTCTAAATCAGGCACGATCACACCTGTCCTTGCAGGGCTGCTGGGAGGAGGAATGGGAATGTCTGTGAGGCACCAGACCCACATAGGCACTCAACAAACAGTACTGGTTGTGGTGTGACTCCAAGATGGTGAACCTCTCTCTCTTTCTCGGTCCGTAATTAGAAAGTACTTACTGAGTATCAGCATATGCTCAGTAGGACATGGTGAGCCTGAGTGTAGAGTGGATCTTGCTGTCATGGGACATGCATTCTGCCCAGGTCACCTCCGAAGACCAAACGCTAGCTCCACGCTTATGCGTAATTGGTGGGAACATGTGAATGTTACTTTCACTAGTTGCTGTTCTTGAAGTATCACCAAAGTGAAGCATCATCAACAATTTTGGCCTCAGTGGCCTGAGCGAGCCCTCCTTCAGGAGCTGGATGACATCTTCATCTGTTTCTCTTTCCAAAGTGCATTGTGGGTATATATGTCAAGGAACGCTTACGGCCATCATGATGAATGGATAAACAAAATGTGGTATAAACATACAAAGGAACATTATTCAGCCTTTAAAATAGAGAGACATTCTGGGGCCCCGGGGGACGCAGTTGGTTGAGTGGCCCACTCTTGGTTTTGGCTCAGATCGTGATCTCAGGGTCATGGGATCGAGCCCCACATCAGGCTCCACGTTCAGGGCAGAGTCTGCTAAATTTTCTCTCTCTCTCCTTCTGCCCCTCCCTGCTCTCATGCTCTCTCTCTCTCAAATAAATAAATCTTAAAAGAGAGAGAGAAATTCTGGGATGCCTGGGTGGCTCAGTTGGTTAAGCGGCTGCCTTCAGCTCAGGTCATGATCCCAGCGTCCTGGGATCGAGTCCCACATCGGGCTCCTTGCTTGGCGGGGAGCCTGCTTCTCCCTCTGCCTCTGCCTGCCACTCTGTCTGCCTGTGCTTGCTCTCGCTTCTCTCTCTATGACAAATAAATAAATAAAATCTTTAAAAAAAAAAGAGAGAGATTGAAATTCTGACACTTGTTACAACATGGATGAATCTTGAAGTCTTTATGGTGAGTGGAATCAGCCCTTGACAAAAAGACAAATACTGTCTGATTCCACTTACATGAGGTACTTCAAGCAGTCAATGTCATAGAGACAGAAAGTAGCATAGAGGTTACTACAGGTTGGAGGAGGGGGGCAAGGGGAGTTATTGATGAATGGGTATGGGGTTTTTGTTTGGGGTGATGAAGAAGTTTTGGAAACAGAGTGGTGATGGTTTCAAAATATTGTAAATGTGATTAATGCCACTGAATAAAAGGTTAAAGTTTCATGTTATATATATTTTACCACAGTAAAAAAATATTTTAAAAATAATGACAATAAAGGAAAGACTCTTCTGGCTCCAACTGAGAATGGAACGTGGGCCATAAAAGATGAGTTTTGTTCTCCACCCAGTAGAATAATAAAGAATCCCACTCCTTGGGGGCCACCCCGCCTGTCCACCCTGCCCCTGGCTGCTCTCTGCCCCCTCGCCTACAGCTGGGGCTCCTCTTTTCCTGACCTGGGACTATGGCATTCAGGGAGGAAAGCTGAGCAGACCCTCTATTCCTGCCCCTGGAGCAGGAATGATCCCCTGGGTTTCTGACTCCTGGTAGACCAGCCGCAGACCCCATGGGCAGGCAGCTCCCACGTTGCCTGTAGGCAAGCCCGGAAGTGAGTGAGACTGGGTCACAACTTCTCTTACTTCCACCAATTCCCTCATCTTCTCTCCCGGGTTCGAATGGTGCAGGACGAGAAGGATAAAACTACTCCCTCACTCTCCCCCACCACGGAGAATTATTCCTTTTGTTATTATTCTAAGACTCCCAGAGTCTCAGAGGCGGGAGGCAGCTGTGGGGCTTGGATGGAGTTCACCCTTGGGTGCAGACCCTGGGCAGAACATAAAAGATTCAGCCTTGACATTTCACAGAGGGAAACAAATTTCTGCATGGTCGTGGCTGGGCTCAGAGAGAAAGCATCTTCACTCAAGTACGGGATGAAAAATCCCTAGAATCCTGGCACAGGCAAGAACAGCAGTTCCTGTTCCCGGGAGGCCAGCACTGGTGTCTCCTTAGGCATGGCTTTCACACTCTGGAAGTCTCAGTTTCCTTGTCTGTAAAATGGGGGAACCAAACCCCAGCTTGGAAGGCCAGTGGCTTCTGGCACTCCCCACAGCACACAGTCCATCTGCAGCCCTTTCTAGCTTATCAGCCGTGTCACACTTTGGGTGGAGAAGGGGACCCTGGATCGGACCCCTGATGCATCCTATTATTTCATAGTGATTGTTTATGGAGATGTTACTAGTGCTGCATTCTGTTCTGCAAACCTAAAAAAAAAAAAAAAAAAAAAGGATACAGAAGATTTTGGTGGTCCCCCACCTATACGACCTCCTCATGCATGTTGGCCCAACTTCCAAACACAGTCATTTCTGAATCTATCCTAGGACGCTCCCTGATGCTGGAGCCCACTGGATCCAAGCTCTAAAGAAGCCGGAAGAGCTGAGGCATTAAGGCACCCCGGGAGTAGGGAGTAGCTTCAATCAGGGACTGCTGGGAATCAGCGTAGACAAACCCCAGCTCCCTCACCCCTCAGGGTCGGTAGTGCTGAGAAGGACAGAGTGCCTGGTGGCCCAGTGGCAGCACACGCATGGGATACACCGCTCCCGCAGTCTTCTTCCCCTCCCTCCTCAAGTGCTCCTGTGTCCTGAGATCCCTCCCAAATAAACAACTTACGTCTCAATCTCTCGGGATCTGCATTGGGGGAACCCAAACTCAGATAATGCATCATCTCAGATCTTTTCTTCTTTGCAAAGAGCCCAGGGAGGTGGGTCCTCTGATCTCTCCTTTGCAGGTAAGAAACTGAGGCTTGGAAACTTGTAACAACGTGTCTCAGGTGATGAAGCTGGAGCTTGAATGCTAGCATCCGGCTCCAACTTCCCCAACCAAGCCCTCCATCACAGCAAGCCAGCAAATGTGCTCAAGGCAGTGGCTTGCCAGGGAGGTCTGAGGCTGCAGAGGATTAGTCTTCACTCTCTATCCCCCAGCCCCTTTAGCAGCCCCCTCCATTGACAGGAGCTGTGCAAAAGAGAAAGAGAAGGGGAGCCCAGAGCTTCCGCCACCCTGGAGCACCCACCACCAGGTGGCGCCCTGCCCTGGAGACCAACGGAGAATCCAGACCCAAGCACGGGTGGTGGTGAGATCTGACACACCTGTTTGGAAGAACCAAGGTGTCCCTCTCCTGCCTTTGCACAGAGGGCAGGACCTGAATTGGGAGGTTTCTCAGATGTCTCAGAGCTTCCAGGGCTTCTGGGCTGTTCAACCAACACACATACACGCACATGCACACTTCCCCAGCTGTTAGCAGTAGAGGGCAGAGGACTCTTCTCTGAAGCTGCCAGGAAGGGCCGGTGTTCTAGGAACCCTCTCTGTGGTGACACAGGGCAGCACCAGGCACCCCCACTCTGCTTCCTCCTTCTGCTTGGACCGGGGTGGGCCTGGAGTGTGTACCCGATGCATCTGGTGAAACTACACGGTTATTTGGATTGAGTGCCCACTGTTCTCGCCTCTGGCCTCACCTATGTACTGGGAATAGCAGCGGGGAGGCACAGGGAAGCCCGCTCCCCATCCTCGGAGGTGGTTTCAGCCCCCACAGAAGTGACCATCCATGACTTACAGGATCCCACCTGCTGTTCAAGTCCGACTTGTGCCAAGGGAAATGAGCCTGCCTTTATTTTTTACTTAATTTGCTGTTTAAACCAACTCACATTCCTATGTACACCCACAGAGACTGCTATATTTTAAAATTTATTTTAACATTTAAAAATGTGTCACTGGCTGTCTTGGGTCAGACTCCCCAAGCAGACGTTGAAATGAGCTTAGAATATAAGTGATTTATGAAGGATGTGCCCCCTCCCCTCCGGGGGGGGGGGAGCCTTGCCAGGGTACCATCTCAGGCAAAATCCCACGGAGGGTGGTGGCTTCATTTTTGTCCCATAGGAGGCGCTGAAACGAAAGGATTGCCTCAGAACCTCCTAGGGCCTGCCCTCAGGGCACCTAGATAGACTGGCACATTCTCACACCCCACAAGTCATTGGTTCAGGGTCACCCCAGAGGGGTTAAGTTCTCAGACAGTACTTCCCCTAATAGCCCAAGACTTGATGTCCAAAAAAGAGGCTCAGGGACTGGCTACTGGAAATGGTGGTAGGGACACACACACACACACACACACACACACACACGAGCACATACATCCACACGCATGTACACACACCAGTAAAAGGGAACGTGAGGGATCTGGGCCGAGCATCAACCTTGTCCTGTAAACCTTATTCCATAAGGGATTCAAGATGGCTTAAAAAATTAGGTACAATAAAGGGGCGGGGCCTAGGAAGTCGGAGGGCGCGAGACGTGCCCCCGCCCCGCCCCGCCCCCCCCCCCCCCCCCGCGCCCCTCCGCCGTTGCTGCCTCTGCGCGTGCGTGCGAGCGGCGGCGGCGGCGGCGGGTCCCGGCAGGAGCCGCTGCGGTGGTTTCCCACACAGAGGAGCTCTCTCATGGAGTGACTTCCTGGGTCTTCAGGCAGCCATGGAGGATAAACCGTCTGTCTGGGGCTCTTTGAAACAGCGGACCAGGCCTTTGTTAATCAACCTGAGCAAGAGGAGGGTGAAAAAGAACCCGAGCAAGCCCCTAGACCTACGGGCATAGGCGTTCCCTGGACCGCCACCTCAGCCTCTCTGTCTGACCTCTTGGAGGCTGAGGCCTTGGCCCCAGAAGGCAGGCCTTAACTCTGGGCCCCAGTCATCGTACACCTCGGTGCCCAGCAGCCTGTCAACGGCGGGGATCTTGCCCAAGAGCAGCAGTAGCTCCTTGAAACAGTCTGAGGAGGAATTGGACTGGAGCCAGGAAGAAGCCGGCTACCTCCGTGTGGTGGAAACGGACTCCGAGGAGGCCTATGCCTCTCCGGCCGAGGACAGGAGGCCTTCTAGCAATGGCATCCTGGATCTGCTGCAGAAGACGCCGGCTGGAGACGAGGCCCTGGAAGAGCCAGAGAAGCTATGTGAAAGTGGCGATCTGAATGCTTCTCTGACATCCCAACAATTTGAAGAACAATCTATGTTTGGGGAAGCCAGTGATGGCTTGAGTAACCTGCCCAGTCCTTTTGCCTATCTCCTCACCATCCACCTGAAGGAAGGCCGGAACCTGGTCATCCCGGACAGCTGTGGGCAAAGTGAGAGGGCAACTGTGTCCTAGAAGCTGGCTGGCCTCCCCATCCCCCAATGCAACTGCTGTGCTCTGGTTGTCAGGCAACTGTTTACCTTAGAGGTAGAGCGCCCCCCAAGGTTCTGAGCCTTCAGTTGAGACCCAGAGAACACTGGCCTTTGGAGGCAGAGCTGGGGAGCTCTCCACAGCCCTGGATGGCCTCCTGCCTGCCATAGATCCATTTCCACTTGGTCCTAGACCAACTGTGCGGTCCTCCGCTGGTGATTTCTGAACGCTGGAGACACGTTTCAGGTCTCCGTGGGTTTCCCTGGGAGATCCTGGTATAAACTGTGATACTGGTTTTGCCAGCGAAGAAACAACACATTTTCAGAAGGGTGAAGGTGTCAGGCGAAAGGTGTTTTGTCCACGCTGAAGTCTGTGGGAAAGGCAGTGAGAATATGGAACTGCTGACCCAACTTGATGATGCCCGAGGTCTGCCCGGGGTGGAGGCCAGTCTTCCCACCTTAAAATCCTCGTGCTTATCAGCAATAAATACAAACCACTGTAGGCTGTCTCTTCAGAATACTGTTGACTTTCGGAAAAAGTTACTGAAGGGCCAGCCTCCTAAATCGTCTCAAGAGACTGGTGACAGACCCATCTTCAAAGCCTCAGAGAAGAATGGAGAAGACCTTTGGGAGAAAACCGTGGGTGATCTGAATGAAAACCCTCCTGATCTCCAGAGTCCAGAACGGCTCGCCCAAGAAACCGCGAGATGGAAGCAGAGAAATGGAGCAGGAGAAAGAAAGGCTTGAACAGTCAAACGCAGGATTCCAACAGGCCCTGAAGGGGAAAGTCAGCCAGTTAGTACCGGAGGGTGAAAACCTGCTGAAGACCTTCCCCGGGCGCACTTACCTTGGAGATCATTTGGGTCATGTCAACTGTGAGGTTGAGGAAAAGAGGGAAACAGAAATGATGATGGCCCCATCCACGGGTCAGAGGGTGATCTGAAGGGTGTCACTGATCCTGATGATGCTGATTCCAATGTGTCCCTTCAAAGTGCTGAAGCGAAAAAGCAGGAACTAGCCAGACAATTGCAGGAAGGAAAGCAAATGAATGAGGAGCTTATGGGACAAATAACAGATCTTCAAGCCAAGGAGGCCTCTTTGCAGCATGAAAATTCACAGCTTGAAGAGAAGATTCAGCAGCTGAAACAGAAGCTTCAAACTCTGCCTTAATTATATCAAGAATGCATCAGCCCCGTTGAGAGAAAATGGTCTGAGGCAGAAGAGCAGTGCGCAGACATTAAGTGGAATCTTTCCTGCACACGTAGAAACATCAAGGCCATGTCTCAGACTCGAGACTTCTACAAGGAGATCGCTGAAGACACCAGGAGACAATTGGAGGAAAATGCCATGCACTATCAAAAGGGGATCCTCTTCCATGCAAAGAGAGCTCAGGAAAGCTGGATGGCAGCTGTGCTGACCGAGAGAAGCCTCAAGGAGCTAAAGAAAGAAAGTGATTACAACAGGCAAATGTTGGCCAAAGCGGAGTCCAACTTCCAGCTTTTCCCAAGTGGCCCTTTTACTCCTGCTTCTCCACCAGCTGCCCACAGAGGCCCAGTAGTGTCAGAGAAGCCCTGGATCATCAGCACCCCCAGGAAGGAGAAGAGCCAGGACTTGAGGGCCCAGGCAGCTGGGCCACACCACCAGAGACCCCTGCGGATTTGACTGAGCTTACCGCAGGCCGGTCCTGAACTCCCACAACCACAGCATAACATCTGCATGTGTTTTCTGTCTTTAAAGTTATTTTGACTTATCTCTTTTTAGTTTAGGTATTATTTAGATAGATAGTTATTTAATTGATAGTACAATTGCTTTTATTCAAGTAGATTTAGCATTATAGTTTTCAGATAGTATTTTTCCATTAAAGTGTCATTTCCTATAATTCTTACAGATGTATTATTTTCACCAGACCCTCTAGAACTAGAAAATATTAAGTTAAAGATTTAAGTTAAAGATCTCCAGTTACTTTAACAACTATCAAAATTTGGCATGGATACAAACATTTAAAATAATCAACATTTTTTTTTAAGAACATTTTTCTATGGCATGAACATTTTTGTGTGCTGTTTTCATACACATAAGCTTGTATTAGACATCTGCACAAGTAAATTAATATGTATCTGAGTAAATTTTGATTTGAAAAACTGGGGAAAAGAAAACCCTAAAACAACAATTTCCTATTCCAACTTCATAAAATTTTTATTATCTTAGCAGAGTTTAAAGTTACAATTTTTTCTCCCTTTGTTAACTTTTTAAAACTTTTTTCCTTTTGTTTAAGATATTGTTTGCTAAATGTTTAGACATTTCTCAATTTTATGTAGTGAAAATAAAAGTTTTTCAGAGATGGCAAGCAAACAGGTCTCCCCCATGCGGTTTACAAGGCACTTTTAGTCAGTTTGGCGGTAACAGAGTAATAGAACAGCAAAGAAAGCTGCCAATTTTTAAAACAATTTTAAAGAGAGAAAGAAATGATGTTCACACAATTTGTATAATATGCAAAATATACCTAACTCGTATAGGAGAATTGCCCAATGTATCAGATAGATGCTTGCTCTCTGTTCCTCGGAGCTGTGGAAGCAGAAAGCAAGGCAAAAAGCAGAGGGAGACTCCCAGATGCTAACAACAGGGGGAGCTGTTCCCACTCTTGGCCTGCCTGGAGGGAGGAGGGGGAAAGTGGTGCCATCAGGGCTCAGGGCAGGCAGATTTAGTTCCAGGCCACCACAATAATGCAAATGTCACCATAAAGCACATAATTCATGAATTAATATTTTTTATGGAAATCATTTTTTTTCACGTTTTCCAGTGCATATAAAAGGTGTTTATCCCACGACACTGCAGTCTTGTGAGTGTGCAATAGCATTATCTCTAAACAAATAAAAATTAAGCCTTGTTTAAAAAAAAATTAGGTACAATAAAAAGAAATAAAAATGATTGATTGTTGGAATTGAGGCAAAAGAAAAGAAAAAGAAAAATGGTAAATACATCCAGAAGGAAGCTTAGACTATTCAGATATGCCTAGATAAAAATCTCAATATTGGCACTGAGCTTCCCAGCAACCAAAATAAAGAGGGGAAATTAAAAGAATTCACGATTTATGTTGCCTATAGGATTTCGACCCTCTTGCTGGCCCCAAAGTTAAGACTTTTCTAAATGCCAAGTCCCTGCATCCAAGAGGGGCTGGATAAGAGCTGTCCAATGAAAATGTAATGCAGAAGACAAGTGTGATTTTAAAATTTCCAGTAGCTATGCTTTTTTAAATTATCTAAATTCAGCTAATTAACATATAATGTATTATCAGTTTCAGATAGAGGTCAGTGATTCATCAGTCTTATAGAACACCCAGTGTTATATAACCCACATGCTCTCCTTAAAGCTCATCACCCGGTTACCACATTCCCCCAACCACCTCCTATCCAGCAAACCTCAGTTTGTTTCCTATGATTAAGAATCTCTTATGGTTTGTCTCCCTCTCTGATTTCATCTTGTTTTATTTTGTCCTTTCCTTCCCTATGATCCTACATTTTGTTTCTTAAATTCCACATATAATTGAGGTCATATGATAATTGTCTTTCTCTGATTGATTTCACTTAGCATAATACCTTCTAGTTCCATCCAAATCATGGCAAATGGTAAGGTTTTTTTGATGGCTAAATAATATTCCCGTGTGTGTGTGTGTGTGTACACCATGTCTTCTTTATCTTTTTGTCTGTTGATGGACATCATCTGGGCTCTTTTCATAGTTTGGCTATTGTGGACATTGCTGCTATAAACATTGGGGTGCATGTGCCCCTTCAGATCACTATATTTGTATCTTTGTGGTAAATACCCAGTAGAGCAATTGCTGGGCCATAAGGTAGCTCTATTTTCAACTTTCCCAGGAACCTCCATGGTGTTTTCCAGAGTGGCTGCATCAGTTTGCATTCCCACCAACAGTGTAGGAGGGTTCCCCTTTCTCCACATCCTCACCGACATCTGTTGTTTCTTGAATGGTTAATTTTAGCCATTCTGACTGGTGTGAGGTAGTATCTCATTGTGGTTTTATTTGTATTTCCCTGATGCCAAGTGATGTTTAGCATTTTTTCATTGTTGGCCATTTAGATGTCTTCTTCAGAGAAACATCTGTTTGTGTCTTCTGCCCATTTCTTGACTGGATTTTTTGTTTTGGAGCTGTTGCATTTGATAAGTTCTTTATAGAGTTTGGATACTAGCCATTGATCTGATAAGACATTTGCAAATATCTTCTCCCATTCTGTAATCTGTCTTTTGGTTTTGTCAGCTGTTTCTTTTTTGCTGTGCAAAAGATTTTTATCTTGATGAAATCCTAATAGTTCGATTTTCCTTTTATTTCCCTTGCCTTGTCTAGCAAGAACTTGCTGTGGCTGAGGTCACAGAGGTCACTGCCTGTGTTCTTCTCCAGGATTTTGATGGATTCCTGTCTCACATTTAGGTCTTTCATCCATTTTCAGTCTATTTTTGTGTGTGGTATAGGGAAATGGTCCAGTTTCACTCTTCTGCATGAGGCTGTCCAATTTTCCCAACACCATTTGTTGAAAAGACTGTCTTCCATTGGATATTCTTTCCTGCTTTATCATAGATTAGTTGACCATAGAGTTGAGGATTCATTTCTGGGTTCTCCATTTTGTTTCACTGATCTATGTGTCTGTTTTTGTGGCCAGTACCATACTGTCTCGATGATTACAGTTTCGTAATAGAGCTTGAAGTCCAGGATTGTGATGCCATCAGCTTTGGTTTTCTTCTTCAATATTCGTTTGGCTATTTGGGATCTTTTTTTGTTCCATACAAATTTTAGGATTATTTATTCAGTTCTGTGGAAAAAGTTGATGGTATTTTGATAAGGATTGCATTGGATATGTAGATTGTTCTAGGTAGCAAAGACATTTTAACAATATTTGTTCTTCCAGTCCATGAAAAGTTTTTCCATCTCTTTGTGTCTTCTTCAATTTCTTTCATGAATGTTCTATAGTTTTCTGAGTACAGATTCTTTGCCTCTTTCATTAGGTTTAGGTTTATTCCTAAGTAGCTTATGGGTTTTGGTGCAATTGTAAGTGGGATCAATTCCTTAATTTCTCTTTCTTCCATCTCATTGTTAGTATATAGAAATGCAACTGATTTCTGTGCATTGATTCTGTTTCCTGTCACTTTGCTGAATTCCTATTTGAGTTCTAGCAATTTTGGGGTGGAGTCTTCAGGTTTTCCACATAGAGTATCAGGTCATCTGCAAAGAGTGAGAGTTTGACTTCTTCTTTACCAATTTGGATGACTTTTATTTCTTTTTGTTATCTGATTGCCAAGTCTAGGACTTTAGTACTATGTTGAACAACAGTGGTGAAAGTCAACATCCCTCGCGTGTTCCTGACCTTAGGGGGAAAAGCCAAGAGCTTTTTGAGAATTGAGAATGATATTTGCTGTGGGTTTTTCATAGATGGTTTGTAGATATTGAGGTATATTCCCTCTATCCCTACACTGTGAAGAGTTTTAATCAAGAAAGGATGCTATAGTTTGTCATATTTTTTTTTGCACCTATTAAGATTATATGGTTCTTGTCTTTTATTTATGTAGTGTATCACACTGATTGATTTGTGGATGCTGAACCACCCTTGCAACCCAGGCATAAATCTCACTTGGTCGTGATGAATGATCCTTTTAAAATATTGTTGGATCCTATTGGCTAATATCTTGGTGAGAATTTTTGCATCCATGTTCATCAGGGATATTGGTCTGTAATTCTCCTGGGGTCTTTGTCTGGTTTTGGGGTCAAGGTAGTGCTGGCCTCATAGAACGAATTTGGAAGTTTTCCTTCCATTTATATTTTTTAAAACAGCTTCAGAAGAATAGGTATTAATTCTTCTTTAAATGTTTGGTAGAATTCCCCTGGGAAGCCACCCAGCCCTGCACTCTTGTTGGTTGGGAGATTTTTTATTACTGCTTCAATTTCCTTGCCAGTTATGGGCCTATTCAGGTTTTCTATTTCTTCCTGTTTCAGTTTTGGTAGTTTATACTTTTCTAGGAATGCATTTATTTCTTCCAGATTGCTTAATTTGTTGACATATAGTTGCTCATAATATGTTCTTATAATTGTCTGTATTTCCTTGGTGTTGGCCATGATGTCTCCTCTTTCACTCATGATTTTATTTATTCAGATCCTTTCTCTTTTCTTTTTGATAAGTCTGGCCAGGGGGTTATCACTCTTATTTCTTTCAAAGAACAAGCTCCTAGTTTTGTTCATCTGTTCTACTGTTCCTTTTGTTTCTATCTCATTGATTTCTTCTCTAGTCTTTTTAAATTATCTTCTCCTGCTGGGTGCAGGCTTTATTTGCTATTCTTTCCTAGCTCCTTTAGATGTAAGGTTAGATTGTGTATTTGAGAACTTTCTTGTTTCTTGAGAACGGCTTGTAGTACTATAGACTTCCCTCTTAGGACCACCTGTGCTGTCTCCCAAAGTTTTGAATGGTTGTGTTTTCATGTTCATTTGTCTCCATTAATTTTTTAAATTCTTCTTTTAATTTCCTGGTTGATCCATTCATTCTTTAGTAGGATGCTCTTTAGCTTCCATTTGTTTGAATTCTTTCAAATTTCCTCTTGTGATTGAGTTCCAGTTTCTAAGCATTGTGGTCTGAAAATATGCAGGGAATGATCCCAATCTTTTGGTACCAGTTGAGATCTGATTTGTGACCCAGTATGTGATCTGTTCTGGGGAATATTCCGTGTGAATTCAAGAAGAATGTGTTTTCTGTTGCTTTAGGATGGAAAACCCTGAATGTATCTATGAAGTCCATCTGGTCCAGTGTGTCATTCAAAGCCCTTGTTTTCTTGTTGATCTTCTGCTTAGATGATCTGTCTATTGTAGTGAGTGAGGTGCTAAAGTTCCCTAGTATTATTTTATTATTATGAATGTGTTTCTTCAATTTTGTTATTAATTGGTTTATGTAATTGGCTTCTCCCATGTTAGGGACATAAATATTTACAACTGTTAGATCTTCTTGTTGGATAGACACTTTATTATGCTATAGTGTTCTTCCTCATCTTTTAATACAGTCTTTGGTTTAAACCTAATTTGTCTGATATAAGGATTGCTACTCCAGCTTCCTTTTGACGTCCATTAGCATGATAAGTGGTTTTCTACCCCTTCACGTTTAATCTGGAGGTGTTTTGAGGTCTAAAATGAGTCTCTTGCAGACAGCATATCAATGGGTCTTGCTTTTTTATCCAATCTGACACCCTGTGTTTTTGACTGTGGCATTTAGTCCATTTAAATTCAGAGTAACTGTTGAAAGATATGAATTTAGTGTCATTGTGTTACCTGTAAAATCACTGTTACTATATATTATCTCTGCTCCTTTCTGGTCTATGTTACTTTAGGGCTCTCTCTTCGCTTAAAGGATCCCCTTTAATATTCTTGTATGGTTGGTTTAGTGATCACAAATTCTTTTACTTTCTGTTTGTCTTGGAAGCTTTTTATCTCTCCTTCTATTTTGAATGACATCCTTGCTGGATAAAATATTCTTGGCCACATATTTTTCTCATCTACACCCTGAATATATCATGCCAGTACTTTCTGGCCTGCCAGGTTTCTGTGGATACGTCTATTGTGGGTCTAATGTTTCTACCCTTGTAGGTTATGGACCTCTTGTCCTGACTGCATTCAGTATTTTCTCTTTGTCTCTGAGATTTGCAAGTTTCCTTATTACATCGTGGTTTTGACCTTTTTTTTTTTTTTTAGGCTTCTCTTTGCCTCCTGGACTTGAATGCCTGCTTCCTTCCCCAGAATAGGAAAGTTCTCCACTATAATTTGTTCCAATATACCTTCTGACCCTCTATCTCTCTTTCCTTTTCTTCTGGGAACCCAATTATTCCAATATTGTTTCACTTTCTGGTATCACTTGCCTCTTGATTCTCCCTCATGATCTTTCTCTTTTTCTCAGCTTCTTTATTCTCCATCATTTGGTCTTCTATATCACTAATTCTCTCTTCTGCCTCATTTATCCTTAGCCTCCATTATTTAGCGCCTCCATTTTTGTATTGTATCTCATTAATAGCCATTTTTACTTTGACTTGATTAGATTTTATTTCTTTTGTTTCTCCAGAAATAATTCTCTAGTGTCATCTATGCTTTTTTCAAGCCGAGCTAGGATGTTTATAGTCATTATTCTGGACTCTAGTCTAATACTATATCCTTACTGATTAGGTCTCTGACAGTCATTACTGCCTCTTGTTCTCTTCTTTGAGGGGAGTTTTCCATCTTGTCATTCTTGCATAAAGTGTTTGCTTTTTATTTGTAGAGTTTCAACTATTTTTTTCTTAGATTTCTAGTTGAGTTCACAGGTTTTCAGAATGATTTCATAGCTGTCTTGCTGAATTCTTGGGATCTGATGAAACTAAGGTCTCTTACTCCTCTGCCATCTTGGACTGTCTCTAGTAGTCACATTTTAAAAAAGAAAAAAGAGGGACACCTGGGTGGCTCAGTTGGTTAAGCATCTGCCTTTGGCTTGGGTCATGATTCTGGGGTCCTGGAATTGAGCCTCGCTTCAGGGCAGGGGGGCTCCCTGCTCAGCAAGGAGTCTGCCTCTCCCTCTACCTGCCACTCTCCCTGCTTGTGCTTTCTCTGTCAAATGAATTTTTAAAAATCCAAGAAAGAAAGATAGTAAGAAAGAAGCTCCAAAAACCCCACAGTGGGTTTTTGGTTGGTACTTGTCAAAGGGACACAAGAGTGAATTGAGAGAGCACCCAATGGCCAAAGCTAGAACAATTCAAGAAACAATATGAGTAAAGTGAGTAAAGTGTAGTGAATAAAAACATAAAGAATAAAATAAATATCCATAAAGCCATATTGATATTAATAAATGATTGAATAAACAAATATCTGGGGGAGAAGAGAAAAGTGTCCCCTCCAGAAAACCCATTAGCCCAGTCTAGTCATGAGAAAAACTATCAGACAAATTCCTAATGAGGGACACACTATGAACTACCTGACCATTACTCCTCAACTGTCAAGTTTGTCATCAAAAAAAGATAGTCTGAGAAATTGTCACAACCAAGAGAAGACTATGGACATGTGGCAATTAAATGTGATGTGGTATTCTGGTTGGGATCCTGGGACAGAAAAAAAGCGTTAGGTAAAAACAAAGGAAATCTGAACAAAGGATTAGTAGATAATAATGTGTCAATACTGCCTCATACATTGTGACAAATATACTAACGTTAAAATATTGGTAATAGGGAAATAGGATGTGGGGTTTATGGGACTTTTCCATATTATCTTTGCAATCTTTCTCCAAATCTAAAACTATTCTAAAATTAAAAGTTTATTTTTAAAAAGGAGAAGTAGGTGACATTAATTTTAATGATGTACTTTACTCAACCTTATGTATCCAAACAATTATCATTACAACCATTATCAATATAAAATATTTACTAATGGGGTAGCTTATGTTCTTTTTTCATACTGAGTCTTTGAAATACAATGTGTATTCTACACTTACAGCACATCTCAGTTTGGATGTTAAATTGTCATTGGAAATATTGATCCGTATTTAGTTAGTTTTCTTAAAATTTACAGTTAAAAAAATAGATTCAGATGCTGGGGCTGTTCCAAACATACCTAAAAGTTTTTCCAATAACTGAACCAAATATCAGTTTTTAAATAAATTAAAATTAAAAAATAAATTTAAAATTCCATTCCTTAGTCATACTAGGTCAGTAGCCACATGTGGCTGCCATATTGGACAATGTAGGTATGAATAGCTAATGATAACATGTTCCAGTTTTTCTGGAGCAGTCGTAACTCTAAACATTCTTTCATTGTCTCTAAAGTGTGCCTGACTTTGTCAGGCTAGGTAAGGATTGTTAGTTACCATATGTGAGTGATCTGGGCGATATTTGGAAACTTGGCATGGACTATCCTTCACCAAAACCTCCAGTAATAACTCGCCCCTTAGTCAATTTGCTCTGCTTTGTCTTGATTTCCCTGGCTCCAAGGAGGATAGCAATGCCTTCTTCTATTCTGTGTGGGACCACACCAGAACAATGAGGCCTACCAAGCTGTTCCAGAAGGCAATTTGGCATTCCATGTCAAAAGTCTTGATGGGGCACCTAAGTCAATTGGTTAAGTGGCTGCTTTTGGCTCAAGTCATGATCCCAGGGTCCTGAGATGGAGCCCTGGGTCAGGCTCCCTGCTCAGCAGGGAATCTGCTTGTCCCTCTCCCTCTGCCCCTCCCACCCCAACTGGTCTCTCTCTCAAATAAATAAATAAAATCTTTTTTTAAAAAGCCTTGAATATCTATGTAACCATTATCCTAGGAGGTTCCCTTCTCTGAGTTTAGCCCAAGAAACTAGAAAGATGTGCAGAGATTCATAAGCAAGTATTGTTCAAATGGAGATGAGTTTAATAAAAACCACATTGAACATAATCTAAATGCCCAATAGTTAAGTAAATATGTTGACTAAATGATGGTGTCTCTATCCCAGCAAATGTTATACAGTCATTAAAATCACAAAATGATATTAGGAGGAAAAACAAGAATGTCAATATTATAGGTCAAAATAGTGAGAAAGAGGCTGTAGTTTCAGGATGACAGATTTTTATCTAAATTGGGCCAGCTCCTCCCCCCCAACAGCCCTTCCCCAGGACAATTGAAAACAGGTCAGGCTACAGAGTGAAAAGCACCGGGGCAAGTGTCATTCTGGGGGCAAAGACAAGGTCTACAACAAATCAAACTGCATCTGAGCTGTCAGCATCAATAATCTGAAAAGTCCCTGACCCATCATCCTTTATCCAATTCCAGTCAGCCCAGTGCAGAGGGCCCCCCAGCTCTGTGGGCTGAGGGAAGGAAAGTTATGTCCCTGGAGAGAAATAAACACAGGAAAAAGAAGAAGATGATCATGAAGAGAGACTATAAATCCATGGTCTCAGCACTTTTGCTAACTGTGTTAGTATAAGCGCTGGGCAGTGCAGAAATCCTTGTCAAATCGTGGGCACATTCTGTCCCCATTTTAAGGCACTTAAAAGCACATGAGCAAATCCGATGTATTGCAGCTTTGTAACCAAATGTTTAGGGAAGTTTAAATGATCATACTTCGGTCAATGTTTGAGCATTTGGGGAAATCAAATTTGTTAACTTCATATATTTTCAATTTGGTGGTAATGACTACTGTGAACATTAGAACTGTTCATTGTTTAATGGTAATAAAGTAACAAAGTGGCAGATATTATTTCCCACAAGCAAAAGCTCCTTATGCATTACTGAATCCTATCCACAAATAAGACACACAAGTGTGCAATCACAACATACACACAAACCACATGCATAGAAAACAGGAAGAAAATATGCCAAGATGATAACACTGGCTATCTATAGTTTGTGAGATGACGGGTTGATTTTTATTTTCTTCTTTACAATGTTGTGCCCCAAACGCTTAAAATGAAGTCTTATTACCATTATAAGTAGGGCGAAAATGAAATATGCTACTTTAGAAGTCATGGCTATCTTGTGAAGGTGGAATTTACACAGACGTGCACAACGGGACCGCCAAAAAAATCCCTGTCACCTCCCAAGACCCCATTTCACTGCAGCCAAAAGCTTCTTGTTCTGGCCATTATGGTATCTCAGGCTCTGCTGGGGTAAAATCATCTTCTTTTGGAAAATTAGTTCGTCTTTGGGTATCCCCAAAACTGCAAAGGTTTTCCTTCTCCCTCTTCTTTCCAAGACGGCAATTGGTTGCAGGCGACACTTTCTTATTTTCGGATCTTGCGACTCAATTATATGAAGCTGGTAGGTTGGAGGCTCTGCCTGGCTGTCTTGATCTTGCCTGGTTCTCACGGAGGCTCCTGACTCCCAGAGGATTGCATGGGAAAGTCATTGGATCCCATCTGAGAGGTCCATCCCGCAGCTTTGATCACTTCACCATTGGCCATGGTGATGTCCTCGTAAGCTCCCCAGGGAGCACTCCAGGCTACTTTTGGGGTCCTTCTCTGGCACATAGGAACCTCTAGACCTCCTTCACATTTCAAGCTGACCATACATTATGAACAGGGATGCTATCTCACACCCAAACTCTTCTCTCAATCATTTCTACTCCATGACTTGGGTCCCATGATGGATTCGATATCAGGCTGACCCAAGGGCTCCTCTGAAAGATATGAAGATTCTTTAGGCTATACCCAGGGAGGTGGGGGTACCTGCTCTGGTGTTCTTGGAGTTCTTAAAATCCCTTCCCCCGTTAGGGTTAGATCTGCATGGATACAGTGGAGAAAACCAGCACCCTCAGACCCTCACCCCTGCTTGTCTTTTCTTGGTCTGTTTCTCATTTCTTTCCCCAAGTCACAAAATAGCCGTTCTTCCTATAAAATAGAAACTCCACTTTTGTCATATCTGCATTCTCCCCACCTCTACGATTCACTAAACGATCACTCAACTTTTCTGAGCTTGATTTTCTGATGTGCAAAGAAAACTCCAACCTCGCCAGTTTTTTTTTTTTTAAGATTTTATTTATTTATTTGACAGAGAGAGAGATCACAAATAGGCAGAGACAGACAGAGAGAGAGATGAGGAGAAGCAGGCTCCCTGCTGAGCAGAGAGCCCTATGCGGGACTCGATCCCAGGCCCCTGGGATCATGACCTGAGCTGAAGGCAGAGGCCTAACCCACTGAGCCACCCAGGCACCCCCCAACCTCGCCAGTTTTAAGAAAACCCTTTCTTCTCTGAAAAGGCTAGCTTCCCAGACCGTTGTCTTGCTATGAGATTTCAAGGCTGCTTCAAAACGCAAAGCAGAGCAATGACATCTTTGATTCACATTGTAACCACCTTCCTCAACCTTAGAGAGGCTTGCCTCTGTCTCCTGGACCATGCTTATTGGCACAAAACTGTAAAGAGGGAAAGAATGGACTATGGAGAAATGAATATATATAGTAGGTGATATTCAAAACATTATCCCATTACATTATTTAAATACAGATATCAATGCAAACAAAACCCAACAATAAATATCACTTAGTATATATCAGGAAAGGAAACGTGTTGTTTAAAAATCCTCATATTTAATCCTGGTGAGATTGGGCTGAGACAGACAGTGAGGAGAGTATAAATTTGTGAAGGCAGTTTGGAATTGAATTTAGCAATACGTATCATTAGTGAATTCCTCCAAGTGGAACCTTTTGCAGGAACGGATGCTCCTGGGAAATAGACCTTTCCCCATTTTCAGGCGGAACTCTCACGAGCTGGAATTGCTTCATATGATCCCTTACACCTGCTGAGTGCACAGGTATGTAGTCACTCTTCAAATCACAGGAGACAGAAAACCCCTCACCCCTCCTGTGAGAACAGCAGAGAGCACCTTGTGCCCAGAAGAGCCCTTGCCCTGTGAGGCTGTCCTCGTAGGGACTCAGGAGACCAGGGAAGCCTTACCTCTCTCCAGAGGCAGGCTGGGGGGCCCTCTGCTCTCTGTCACCATTTCCACATGTTTCCACAACCAGTGCCACTTCTGAGACTTTACTTCCCCCACTGATGTCTGTTACATCTTTCCCATTGGATACATCACATCCTGTGGGGATACAGAGCACCATGGCTTCTTGACACGGGCTTCCCAAAAAGACTGTATCAGAGGCTCCTGAGAAGACTGTGGTTCTACAAACATGTCAGCAGAATCTCAAGCTGTAACCACAGGAAAACACTGAAAACTAGATCAGTCCCTGCAATCAAAATGCTTTAATCCATATCTCTGCCAATGCCTGCATTGTTGTCAGCTGCATCAGGGTTCCCAGAAATGCTTCATCATCCCTGTAAGATAAACCAGCCCTTAAGGTAATAAACTCTAGGTCAGTGAGTGTATTTCCTGGTGTGCCTCTGCCATATTTATTTGATCTGTTCATTGAACAAACAGCTATTCATTGAACACTAGCTAAATTCTCTTTCTCTCTTTTTTATTTCTGTCTTAATCTTTGTGGAGCAGGGTACTCAGGCTGAGGCTGAACCCCACTTTTGGATGACCTGGGTGATCAGAAGGGAAGCGGGTGAAGAGGTGGGCCAACATGACTCACTCTTTTATATCTTGAACAAATATTTCTGCTTTCTTCACGCCAGGAGTCTGAATTCGTCTTCGAAGGAAGTCTGGTTCCCTGGGGTTAAAAAAAAAAAAAAAAACACCTTAATGGATGTATTAGTCAGGACTTTTTTGATTGTCGAGGGCATAAACCTATTTCAAACCAGCCTCAATCAAAAGGGGAATTTGTTGGATTAAGTAATTCAAGCCCATGGAGTGGGACCTGCATCGGGGAGGCGGGTGGGAGCTAAGACTCACTGCTCTCTCGCTCTGTTCCTTGTGCTTGCTGTTCTCAGTTCCTTGGCTTCCCCCACAAGGACAGAACCAACTCACAGCCACTCTTCTCCTTGTCCTGCCTTCCTATACCTGCCTGTTCTAGAAGAGATCTATGAAATGCCTTCTTTTCATTCTTTGTGAGGGATAGAAAAAGGTGTAGCAGTCCCAGCAGTGACAGTAGCTGAGGGCCAAGATGAGGTGGGGGGGGGGGCAAATGGAGAGCATGTCTAGATCTCACAGGTCCCACAGAACCCCCAGAGCTAGGTGAGGATCAGGACTGCCATGGACTGTTGTGTAGGTTGTGCACTGTACAACCCTAGGTACTCCACATGCTGGTGGGGGCTGAACCAATCTCCCTGGAAGAAATTCCAGTGCATTGCCCATGCTGAGGAAACAGATTACGGATGGCACAAACCACAGACACTAGCAGGGGATGCAGTGACAAGAGCCAATACTCAAAGATGGGTCGGATGAGAGATCCCTCCACCCAAACCAGTGGAAGCCTGCAAAGGACAACTTTGTGGAACCTTCCACAACTGCTCTCATATTGAGAGAAAAAGAAAGGGAAGAGGTCTTCCTGAGGTGACAGGACTTCATTAAGGAGTGGGAACTCTAGCCGGGGGAAGGACATAGTTCGATACAAAGTTTTTGGTAAAGATTTTATTAAAAGGTCAGAAAAGTTCATCAGTCATAGGTAGCCAATTGAATGCATTTTCATGATAAAGTAAACACACCCACATAGTCAACACACAGATCAAGAATCAGAACTGACCAGCACCCCAAGTATCCCTTAGTCGGTGGTACACTCTTCTGTGTGGTTGATTCGCTTCAGTAAAATTTCAAACAGTGTAGACTAGTTCTGCCCAGTTTTGAACTTCATACAATAGAAGGTACAGTTGGTTTTCTTTCATGACCAGCTCCAGGGCTTGCTGTCCTATTGGTGGGGCGCACCCAGTCACGTGTGTGGGACCCCACCCATTGTGGGAGGCACTGCGGCTCACACATGCCCACTGTTGTATGACATCTCACGAAGGGAGTATGTCTGTCTCAGTCAGCCAGGCTGCCGTCACACAGTACCACAGACTGGTGGGCTTCCTCGACAGACGTCCATCCTGGAGGCTGGAAGTCGGAGATAGAGGTGTCCCAGGTCTGGTTCCTCCTGAGGTCTCTCCCCGCAGCTTGCAATGCCATGTCCTCAGGGCCTTTCCTCTGTGTGCACACACGTCTGGTATCTCTCTGTGTGTCCAAATGTCCTCTTAGAAGGACGCCAGGCATGGGGCACCTGGGTGGTTCAGTTGGTTAAGCGACTGCCCTTGGCTCAGGAGTCCCAGGATCAAATCCCACAATGGGCTTCCTGCTTCTCCCGCTGACCCTGCACCCTCTCATGCTCTCTCTTTCGAATAAATAAATAAAATCTTAAAAAAAGAAGAAGAAGAAGAAGAAGAAGAAGAAGAAGAAGAAGAAGGACACCAGGCAGACTAGCCCACGGTATACGCAAAAGGTCTCTTTGTAACGAGACAGTCTCTTTAAAGGTCGTGGCTCTAAATATGATTATGTTCTGAGGTGCTGGGGGGTTAAAACGAGGACCCAGGAATTAAAGCAGGGGGAACACATGGTTCAGCCCACCACAGTGCCATTCTAGCACTAGAGGGCTGGGGGAGGTTTATGGTTTCCAGTAATTACAAACAGGGCTACTATGAACATTCTTGGCCATTTTTTTGATCCAGACTTAGGCACGGATTTCAGTCCACCATATATAGTGTGTCCTTGTAAGAAGAGACACCAAAGAGATCCTCCCCCTTTCTCCCCCCCTCTCTCCCTCTACCAAGGAAGGACGCAGCAACAAGCTAGCCGTCTAGAAGCCAGGAAGAGAGAGAGCTCTTGCTAGAAACCAAATCAGCCAGCACCTTGATCTTGCATTTTCCAGCCTCAAGAACTATGAAAAATGAGTTTTATTTCTATTATTATTTATGTTTATTTATAATTAAAGTCACCCAGTCTATCACATTCCGCTATGGCACCAGGAGCTAACATCAGCTCCCTTTTGGAAAGTGCCCATTCAAGCCGTTTGTCTATTTTCTGTTGAGCTGTCAGTTTTATCTACGGATATGTCTGAGTTCTTTATGAATTTTGAATCCTCTGTTGGATATATTTATTATAAATATCCTCTCTCGATCTGTAACTTCTTTTCTGCATTGTTAAGGGGTATCTTCTGATGACCAGATTTCTCCACTTTAATGCAGTTCCATTTATGCAACGACCCCCTGACCGGTGAGTGCTTTTTGTGTTTCATTTAAGAACTCTTTCCCTGTTCCAGATCCTGTTCATCTTAAAAGCAATTTTAAGTAAAAAAGAAATGAAGTTGCGAAGCAGAATGAATCATTTAGAGAGAAAATTCTCAGTAACATTTTTATGTACATCTGAGTTGTAATGTGAAAATTTCTAACTCCACAACACCTATTTTAGACTTAATTAGGTTCTGAAAATGAAGTTAACCGGGTAGGCGCTTTTTAAAAATTAATCACGGAATAGCAGGGCTGGAAGATGTTAAAAGTCTTGCTTCACGCCAATTTGATTCAGTTCCACAAATAAACCGTGAGCCTCGCTCCGAGCCAGGCTGGGGGCTGGGAAGTCAGAATGTGAGCGGGAGTGGAGCGAGGAAGGCAGGGTGCCTGAAATCATCAGATGTTGATGCCCAGGGAGAGCTTCTGGGTCCCAGGCACTGCATAGCCTCAGAGGAGAAAGCCACATCTGCCCAGGAACAGAGGCCTCCTGTAGATACAGGGGACGTTTTTGGCCAGTGATGCGACTCGTGGTGTGTGTTCACGCCGTGCTGGATCCGAAGGAGGCCCCCTGTGTGCCTCCACAGAGAAACTTCCAGATATCCCTTCCTAAGTCTGTGATGGCAGCAGGTATCTGGCTAGGAGATGTGGGATCCTGGATCCAAGGACGGAAACCAGGAAGCTGGGTGGGCTACATTCATGACTCATCGCCTAAATCTGCTCCTTTGGGGGGAGGGGTAGGTGGATTTTCAACTCATCAGGGGAAGTCACCCCCCCTCCCCTTTGCAGAGAAGTTAGTTTGGAAGCCCCAGTAAAAAGAAAACAAGGAAAAAGAATCTTCCTCTGCTAAATCCCCCAGGGAGATAATGACCTGCCCTTTCCTATAACCATGTTTTGATCGTAAATGCCTTGCTTTTTAAATAATGTACACCTGGCCGAAGAAATACATTCGGGACTCGTTGCAAAATGAAACAAAGATGCTCATAGGTAATGAAGAGGAAACCGGAAAAGGACAGACTTGATGAAGCACCCGTTGGAGCCAAGGCTATTCTAAATCCTTTATTCATATGCTCTCTTCTTATCAGAGCACAAAGGTAGGGTATCATGGTCACCATTTCACAGCTTCAGGGAGCAAACAAAGATTCAGAGACGTGAAGTGACTTCCCCAAAGTCACACAGCTGGGAGGATGACAGAGCCAGAAATCCCGCTTGGGTCTGAGCTCTCCCTTGTCTGACTGGAATCACAAAGGAACAAAAGGATGGAAAGCCTGTGGGGCCTGGTTGTTTCACTGGCGCCTTAAAAAAAGGATAAATAGCCCTGAGAGCAGAGGATGGCCTCGGGGTGTGACCTTAGGGGACCTAAGTGATTCCACGAACAGGTCTCTTCTGGCCCAGAAGCACCTGGCTTCTCTGTGAGTCCGCCCCTCCTAACAGCCTTGTTTCTCTGTTGTCTGGCCTCCGAAGGTCGGCCGCCATCTTGACTTTCCCTTTCCCATCATTCTCCTGGCTTCTAAATAGGATCTCTTTCTCGTTGATTAAATAATAAATAATAACACTTACTATAATTAATTTTATTTTTATTATTATTATTATAGGCTTTGATTCTAGGCCTGTTGCTTCCTATCCCCCTTAACTGGGCTGCATGACAATTGACAATGAATCACTCACAGGCAATCTGGGAGAGTCTCCACGTGCCCACAGGCTTAGAAAATACGCCCTGAGAGGCTCTGCTGGTCTCCAAGTCATTTTTAATCCCCCTAGGTTCGCCCCCAGCCTTTCACATCCCCTGTGTCCTCCCCAACCCGCTCAGCCCCTGTGTATTTAAATATCTCACTGGTGTGTGCCACGCTCAGATCAAAGAACGTGCAGGATGTTCCCATCAGCCAAGTGTCCCCGAGCTGCCCCGCAGCCCTGTCAGCCTTCCGATGTTTCTGCATTGTCTCTCATTGACAGTTTCTGCACTGTCTTCCCTCTTGAGAACGGTTAGCTCAACCCCTTTTTGGGAAAGGCTGGGAAGCAGGGAAGCTGGAGAGACTTTCCATCTGAGGCGGGCTGCGTATTAAGCAGGGCTCAGGAAGAAATGAGCCTGGGAGAGGAGAGGCAATTCAAGCAGGGAGGGAAAGGGGCTGAATGCTAATCAGAAAGGAACATAGTCACAGACCCAGGCTGTCTTAAAAGAAGCCGGCCTTGGAAGAAGGCTCAATAGAATGATTTATCCCTGCATGGAAAAAGTGATGGTGGCTGTCTGTATTTTCCCTAGACAGAGATAACGTCTCCCACCCCGCCCCGACCCCCATGTGCTTCTAGAACCTTGCCCCACCCATTAAGAGGTAGGGTCTTCTAGCTCTCTTCCCTTTGACATTAGATGAGCTTTTGTGACTGGTTCAATGATGCTCTGTGAGACTTCCCAGGCTGGGCCATATTCTACCTGTAGTCCTCCCCGGTGTGGGTTTTTTAAAAGATTTTATTTATTTATTCATGAAAGACAGAGGGGGGGGGGGGAGGCAGAGGGAGAGAGAGAAGCAGGCTCCCTACAGAACAAGGAGCCCGACACTGGGCTCGATCCTAGGACCTCGGGATCACAACCTGAGCCAAAGGCAGACGCTGAACTGAATGAGCCCCCCAGACGCCCTCCAGTCCTCACTTGTGAAGCCTTCAACCAGCTGGAATCATTTCGCCCTCCCTGAGGCCACCGTGCTGTAAGGAAGCCTAAACTAGGCCACGGGGAGAGGCCACACGGAGGCCTGACACCACATGAAGGGACAGAGGTGACTGGCCAGCTGCGTGCTGCCCCAGCCACTGTCCAATGCAACCACACAACCACGGAAGAGACTAGTGTCCCGTGGTGGCGTCCTCGGGGCTGCTCACGTGCTGCAGTTTCCACCCCTCCCCTCCTCACCTCTTGCCCCAGCTCCTCCTCCCCCCAGTCAGGAGTCATTGCTAATGAGGCTGCTGGCCGGAGCCTCCCCACTGCCACTGCCCAACACCAGACACCAAGGTACAGACCATCGGCATACCATCTGTGGTTCCAGTGCAGTGGCCAGACCTCCCCACAGCCAGCACCCCAACCCCACGGGGCTCCCTGACCCTGAGGCAGCTATCTTTGGGTTCAAGTCCTCAAATACGTTCTCTCGAGCAGCTTCAGTCTCGAATTCCTTTCTCTGTCCTGAGTCTAAGAACAGGGGCCATAGCATCTGTCCTGCAGTCCCTGTATCTCCTCCAGCCCATACCCTGGTAAAACTCGTCCCTCCTCCCCTCTGCACAGATCAGAGCTCCCGCATATCCAAGAAAGGCCGGGTGGGAATGCAATTGCTTTTGAGCATCGAGGCCCCTGCTCAGCCCACCAACCCGGCTCTCCTAACCAACAACATTTCAATCAATGGCCTCATCTTCATGGGGCACATGAGGCCTTGCAGAGCCAGAAACCAAGAAAAACACTATTAGAATTGCATTTCAGTGAAATGAGGATGAAGAAATGGAGAGACGTGCTGGCTTCCAGTTTTCCAGGAAGCTTTCCTGGTGAGTATTCTGGGAGCCTCGTTGCAAGTTTCATTTGAGACTCGCAGAGAGACATCCATGCCGGGATGCGAGCTTATAACTACAAGGTTATCTGCAAACAATTCGTTGTTGTTGTTTTTCTAAAGATTTTATTTATTTCTTGACAGAGGTCACAAGTAGGCAGAGAGGCAGGCAGAGAGAGAGGAGGAAGCAGGCTCCCCGCTGAGCAGAGAGCCCAATGCAGGGCTCAATCCCAGGACTCGGAGATCATGACCCAAGCAGAACGAAGGCAGAGGCAGGCTTTAACCCACTGAGCCACCCAGATGCCCCGGTCCGGTTTTTAAATGCATGCGAACGGTGCCTTACAAATGGAGATGACTCTGCAGGGGCTCTGAGCCAGCAGGTCTGCATGATTGATTGCATCCTTTGGTGGGAAGGCGTCTCCATTCTTTCAGGGCACCAGGGGTCCGAGAGGGCTCCTGTGATTCTACTGGACGTTTTGTAAACCCACGCAGCACAGAGTCTGAGCTGAAATCTGCAGCTGTCTCCTTCCCACTCGGAGTGTCTAGACCAGACACGAAAGATGATGAAACTATTTCTTGAGACCTTCAAAAAATTAAAGACATGGAAAAGAAATGAAAAGCAAAGAGAGCTTTAAAGAGTCCGAGAGAAGGAAGGACACGTTCGGAGTTAGAGAAAGGCGATGGAAGAGGAATTGGAGTGGGAATGCCGAAGCAGAAAGGGCTGTGATCAGACTGCAAACAAGACCTCATCAGAGAGTCTCTCCTGCTGGGAAGCAGCATATTCAACACACTTATGCTCATGGCCACTCAGATACCACTTCCCCCAGCCCCTACCTACCCCGAGGCTTTTGAAGAAATAACCAGAATGTCCTGCGAGCAAGGAGAGCTGTCTGGCCCACCGTCTCTTTGCTCCCTTTCCTTGGCTGTGCCCTCTGTCCCCCACAACCCCTATGTCCCCTGCCCCGTCTTCGTCACCCAAAGACCACATCACTGAGTCTCCCTGTGGCACACACGTGGCTGCCCATCCCATCACGCCTCCAAGGAAACCCACTCTTGTCTTGGTAGCCACCTCCCTCTGTGACAGCTACAACAGTCCCTCGATGGTCCCAGCCAATGTGGGCGCTGCCATGCCCCTCGCCTGTGACTGGTTTAGGCGGGAACACATGATATAATTCCGTCCGTTAAAAGAGACTCATGGCAGGAGATGGTCCTCCCCGTTATCACCGGATGCTGTTAGGTCCACCGCTGCTGCTGCTGCTGCTGCGGCTGCGGCTGGAACCGAGGTGACCAGCCTGGGATGAGTTTGGAAAGGAGCTGGATCTTCAGCATGTCACTGAGCTGCTGAAATATCACCCTTGGAGACATCCACGCTTGGGTATTTTTATTACAAAATCTACTCCCAGTTGGCATTCCTGTTGCTTGTCTTTGGAAATAGACTCACTGACATAACCAGTTCATTTTCGTTCCTTTCCATTCTTCCAGCTCATGCTGGAAGTTGCCTTGGGGAAAGGGGGTATGGGTGCTCTGCCTCTTTTTCATTTTTTTATGCCTTTTGTGAACCCAAAGATGGCTCCTAAATATAGGTGGCAGCTCAACTTTGCGCCTCTTTCATACAAATGGAGACTTTAATTTTATTTTTTTTTAAGATTTTATTTATTTCCTTGACACACTGAGAGAGAAAACCCAAAAGAAGAGGAAGAAGCAGGCTTCCACTGAGCAGGAAACCTGATGCGGGACTTGATCCCAAGACCCTGGGATCATGATCAGAGCCAAAGGCAGACGCTTAACGGGCTGAGCCGCCCCAGCGCCCCAGAGATTTTAATTTTAAATCAAAATGGGACATCTAACGCCCAAGCTCGGGCTCTCATTTCAGGGGTCACAGATATCTTTGAAAATCTGGTAAGAACTAATAAGGAGTGCCTTATAAAAATGAGTGTGTATACAACATGCCCATAGGCTAAAGCTTTCAGAGAGACTCAGAAATCACCACTGAGAAGCCCTACAGTTGCGAGGATGGTCCTAGTGCTGTGAGCCCAACTTATCCTTGATGTTCTTATTCAAGAAAGGGGTTGGTGAAAAGTTTCTTCAGCAGAATTCAAGAGAAGGCTAACAGAAGAGGGGGGTCAGGGGCTGGTGGGTCATACTGCTCTCAATGACAGAAGTCATAAAGAGACGGAGATGTATTCTCCAAGGATTTGTGGAGTAGGTGGGGGAGTAGGGGAAGGAGAGAAGAACTCTAGAAAACAACTGAGTGACAAGGGGGATACCTGGAGGCCCCCAGATGACAGATGGCCATGGTATGAAAAGCTTTTCTGGATGACCCCCCCAAATCTTCAAACCTCCAAACCTGTGCAATATGGCAAAAGTGGGGTTTCCTATGGAAAGTAGAATGGGCTAAGGTTCGCATCTGGGATCGATGTTCACCAACACACTCAGGTATGGAGTGTGGGGACAGAGAATAGCATAAAGACAAAGAGTCAAAAAACAAAACAAAACAAAAAAAAAACCAAGGACTCCAAATGGAATTTTCAGGAACTATGAGAAAAACTCTGAATTATCTAACCCATCACACAGAGTGTTTGAGTGCAAAAGCACCAAACCCCCCTGGGGGCATGGAGGCCCCAGTGGTATGTGAATCACACACAGCCCTGAGTTAAACAATGTGCCCAGAGCAACAATAGTTAACAAGTATTAAGCTGGGGTCCCAACTCATTCTCAGAGCCATCAAAGTCAAGAAAGACCTTTCCAGTGTCCCTTGTCTTCACTACTTCACAATATTACCTTCTGTTTTATCATCAGCAGCTATGTTCATCACTCTTCCTCCATTATTAATTAAGAGTCTATTAGTTGTACAAGGGATTCAAGGTTGGGTTTTGATGTTCCGATGCTGACATTCCTCTGTTTTCCTCTGGGATCTTGCACCAAAAGAGCTGTGTTCACCAGGGTAGGAGAATCAACTGGGAAATCAGGTTCTGCTCTGTGAATCGCCATGACAAAGTACTTCCCTGGGGCATGCCCCGTGTGTATCTTTTTTCCCAGGGTCAGTAGGAAACTTCCCTTTCTCTCTCAGGATGCCTGATTTGGGTGATGAATGCTATAGCGGCCCAGCTAAGCTCTGGTACTAGCTGGTTTGGGGGGTGGGTGTAGTTCAGATTGGCAAACCTACATGGACCCTTGGTCTTCACCTCTCCACCCACAGATCTCATACACCTGGGTCAGCAGCCTTCATCCTGGGGGGAAAGTAGACCAAAAAGAGAGGCCAGGGGCACCTGGGTGGCTCAGTGGGTTAAAGCCTCTGCTTTTGGCTCAGGTCATGATCCCAGGGTCCTGGGATCGAGCCCCGCATCGGGCTCTCTGCTTGGCAGAGAGACTGTTACCCTTCCTCTCTCTCTGCCTGCCTCTCTGCCTACTTGTGATCTCTGTCTGTCAAATAAATAAATAAAATCTTAAAAAAGAGAGAGAGAGGCCAGCCTTGGCCTTGTTGGGTGTGAGTCTTTTGTGAGGCAGAAAGTGAAAGAGGAGGGTTGGGCCTAGCCTGGGAGAAAACAGGTTTGGCTCCATCGGACTTACCACATGGGGATGAGGAAAGTCACTGCTGTGGCCTGACCACTAACGGCAGAGCATCTTTCCAGCATTAACAGTTATTAGTTGCGCTGATCAGATTTCCTAAGACTCGAGGATGAACAGAAAAAGCCAGTGCATGGAAGAAGAAAGGGAGGGCCAGGTTCTGGGGGGATATGCCTAGCTCCCCCTGCGGTGGCCCCAGAGGTCCTTACATGACTCTGGCCTTGGCAGACCAATCTCGTGGTTTCTGCAAAACTCGGTTTGGGCTTCCCAGGCTTTCTGAGTGGGCGATGCCTTGCAGTAACTGTCCTTGGTCTTCATGGAGGCGATCTGAGGGTGTTTGTTTTTCTTGGAATCCAGGGCACCCCGCCTCTGCCCCCACCCTGTGACACAGGAGACCCTAGCAGGACCAGCAGTGCAGCATGGCTGTGAGCCCCCCCAGGGAGACCAGGGCAAACTCTTCTTCTCTCTCTCTGCCTGGTTTTCTATAGCCAGACAAAGGCTACCTAGGGTGGGACACAGGGGGAACAAGGCGTGGTGGCTCATCCAATGTCCCTGGCCTGTGAAAAATTTGGGTAGGGAAGATGATTATAAGGAATGTGGAATGGGGCGACTGTGGCTGAGTGCCACAGGACGAGAGCAAGTCATCATCAGTTCAAAATGTGAAAGCCAGAGGGCCTCCTCCTCCATGGCCAAAGGGCAGAGGGAGCTGGGGAACAGCTGAGGACCTCACTACACAAGCAGCAGGACCTCAGCCTAGAGGGACTCAGGATGGGATTCTGAAGGCAGATAGATGCACTCCCAAGACTTGACCTCTGATTCTTCGTGCCTGCAAGAGGGGTTCACCAGCCCCTCCGGAGGGGGTGCAGAGCCTCCCAGGAGACAGAGACCTTAGGAGGAAGAGCTTGCCCTCCTTCGAATCTGTCCCACATGCCCTCTGACCACCAGACCTACAAGGTAGGTCAAGTTCCAAACTTAACTTGAATGTTAGTGGAGCTGCGTTATCTGTGCTGGGAAATAAGGAGAGCGACAGTGTGTTGGGGAGCTCCAGACCTCTGCAGAGACATGCTCGGCTATCTGGAAGATTGTGCCTGGATCAAGCTGTTCACAAGAAGGAAGAGTTTGTTGATGTGAGCCCAGGATTTAACACCCAGAGAAGGTCCTCGGGGCTTGAACCGATACCCTGCCAAGATGACTCTTGGAAGCTTGGAAAAAGCGATGCCCACATGAAGTGAACATACCATGCCAGAACTGCTGTGGAAGAATCTAGAGAAATGGATCAAAGGCTTCGGGAAGTGAGCAGCTAGAATGGATCAAATATATGAGACCCTCCCACCACCCCCTCCCCCAGCAGATTGTGTTCCTTGGGAAGGGCTGGAGGTCGCTCCCTTTATCGAGACAGTTAAGAAACGCTCTGGTAGGGACTCCAGAATGAAAGCTTTGTGCTGGCTGTCCACAGCAGGCAGGGGAGAGATGTAGGAGGTACCATGACAGACCTGGGCTCCCCAGTGACGGTGGGGATGACAGGATCTGGGGATAGCAGAGGTCAGGTGATAGTGCTCAGTCATCAGAGTCAAGGTGGGAGGGATTACCATCGTGGGTGACAACTTTGGAGTGACAACCAAGAGTGTCTGACAATGGACATGCAAACTGAAGATAACATTCCTAGGCATAATGAAGGAGGGGGGGCAGCTAATGAGGCTATTGCTTTATATAATAATCAGAAGTGACCGTGGATGGGCAGAAGGTCAAGGTCAGCCACTTCGTGTACAGTCGCGATCCCTTGCTCAGGTCCCAGACCGGAGCCAGTTCTTAGACTCAGAACCCATCCAGGGTCAGGCATAAGCAGGGCCAGAGGGCACAAGTGAGCCCCACGTGCCGGTGGCAAGGACCTTGGGGCTCCCAGCTCTGCTGTGCTCAGGTCTTAGCTAACAGAATAGGAAAGGTCTGAGCCTGGTTCCTGCGTGGACTTGCTGAGAGTGTGGGTGCTGGTGCACAGAGGCCCCACGTAGGGGTGAAAGACGACCAGAGGAAGGAAATCTTCTTGATGGGCAGGGCTGGGGGCAGAGTGATTGGGGGACAATGCACACAGACACGTGTGCAGTGCCAACTGGCTTAGCTGGTTGAGTGGCTGTCTGCCAGGAGCAGGATTGGAAGATTGGGAATGAGGAGGTCCCGGGAGGGGGCATTTGATGGGCCCGACAGGTGTAGGCACCGCCATGAGGATTTTTGTGCCACACGTTTGTGCCCTTCAGAGAATACCTGCCATAGGAGAGGCACTAATAATTAAGGGAGCAGAATGGCTCAGACAGGAGATGTCCTTTGGTCCCTGTGCTCGGCCACTCAGGGTTGGCACAGTGGGCTCATGAACACGTAGCCTGTGGCAGAAATGGGGTGTGTGCATGGGCCAGTAGCATCACCGGCCACTTCCCAAAGCTTATCCAGGTCTTGCCGAGGCAGAGGGCCACCTGCCAGCAACAGGTACCAGCCGAGACCCCAACGCCGTACTAGCCCAGCAGGAAAGCAGGCAGCTACTTGGGGGGACGTTAATTACCCTCGAGGGGGCAGTGACCCACCTCATCTGGGATGGACATTTCAGCGAGCTACTCTGGCTACATACAGCCTTTGACAATGTCCATCACAGGAAGCCCAGGAATGCTCTAACTCAGTTCCAGGAATTCGTTCCAAGGGTGTCTAGAGGACAGGAGATTAAGGAAGCGGAGAATTGAGATCCCAAGGGATCTTGGTACTGACTCCAGACTCTCTTGAAAGATACAAAATCTGGGGTGCCTGGATGGCTCAGTGGGTTAAGCATCTGACTTCAGCTCAGGTCGTGATCCCAGGGTCTTGGAATCGAGTCCCACATCGGGCTCCCCACTTAGCAAGGAGTCTGTGTTCTCTCTCTCTCTCAAATAAATAAATAAAATCTTCAAAAAAAAAGTGCTCAATGCCTAGCCATGCATATGTATGTATGGTGTTTGTCAAGTTACAGTATCAGAACATGGCTGGGTGGATCAGTGGGTTAAAGCCTCTGCCTTCAGCTCCGGTCATGATCTCTGGGTCCTGGGATCAAGCCCGCATTGTGCTCCCAGCTCCGTGGGAAGCCTGCTTCCCCCCGCCCCCAGCTTGTGTTCCCTCTCTTGCTGTGTCTCTCTCTGTCAAATAAATAAATAAAATCTTTAACATACAAACAAACAAACAATGGCTGGACAGGACTGACACTAACTTTGGTGAGGTGGTTACCTCTAAGAGGGAAGGGACAGAAAGGTGTCTGTGCCGGTTACTTCTTATTTCTGAAATATCATAACATCTGGAGCACACGTGCCACTATCTGGATTTCTGGGAAGCCTGAGTAGCTGGTACATCATTTTCCGTATGTTGGAAACATTTTGTGGTTTAAAATGTGCTTTTAAAAATATATCAAAACTCGCAGATGGATACTATGAAAATAAGGGAGTCTTTCTGGCAGATGGGTAGAGCAAGACCCGGAATGAGGATTTCTTTCTCTAGTCATCGGGTGTTGGTGGCTTAGGGCATCTAGGGCTGTCATTCTTTAATGCGAATCTGACCTCATCGATTCCCTGCTTAACAACCTTCTCTGGCTCCCAGCTATCCTCAGGATAAGCTGATATGCTTTTGGCCTGGCAGATGCAGCCCTGGACAATGGCCTCCTGACCTCAGGAATGTCCCCCCCTCACCACACTGCACATGCGTTCTGCACTCCACAAAGGCTAGAGCTCCCTGAGTGCCCCCTGGCTGGCCTCTGAGACCCACTTGTGCTTCTCCCACCAATCGGTCTTACCATCATCACCCATGTCTTTCTCTTCATTCTTCAGCTTGGACGGCCCCTCCTCCAGGAAGACTTCCAGGATAGACCCCCCCAGGATCCATTCCCTCTGCCTCCAGAGACAGCCCTGCCGGCATCCCTCCAAACAGTGCTTCCCAGGCGGCTCTGTGTGCTTTTCCTGGAACTGACGCCACGGTTCTTTGTCTTCCTAAGCCACGTTAATGTGACTCCAAGCTCCTTTACTGGGACAACCTGCTGTATCGGCTCGTTTCCGTGCCTCCTTGGGGTTCTGTCAAAACCCCAAGGTGTGTGTAGTCCCAGAAAAATGGGGGAAGCCGGGCTTGGTCCCTGGGGGCACCCACATTACTGCATCCTGCTACCTGAGGCTACTATCCAGTGCTTCTCCTCACCTCCCACCCTGGCACTGCTCCTCCCGTGACCAGGGATGCCTATTACAGCCGCGTCCCCAGGGGAACCCTGCTTGGGAAGCCTCTCTGTGCTCAGGCCCTCTAAACTTAATGCCCCGCCTCAGGTCACCCCACCAGCTGCTCCCCTCCCCTGACTAGGGTCTTCCACAGGCCCTGACCATCCAGACCACCTTCACAGGGCTCCTTTGTGGGAGGAAAGACCTCAGCGAGTTCCTGGCCCCCAGGGCCCCTGAATCAGACAAAGGCTGCTAGTGAGGGGTGTGTGTGTGTGTGTGTGTGTGTGTGTGTGTGTAGGCAGATGGTTGTTGGTTTTTTGGCTTGCAGGTTTTTTTGAGATGAAATTTACATAATATAAAATTAACCTTTTTTTAAAAAATCCAATTTCTTTTTTTTTTTTAAGATTTTATTTATTTATTTGTCAGAGACAGAGGGAGAGAGAGCGAGCGAGCACAGGCAGACAGAGAGGCAGGCAGAAGCAGAGGGAGAAGCAGGCTCCCTGCCGAGCAAGGAGCCTGATGCGGGACTCGATCCCAGGACCCTGGGATCATGACCTGAGCCGAAGGCAGCCACTTAACCAACTGAGCCACCCAGGCGTCCCTAAAATTAACCATTTTTAAATGAACAACTCAGTGGCATTTAGTACATTCACAACATTGTACACCATCACCTCGGTCTAGTTCCAGAACATTTCCAAAACCCCAAAATAAAACCCGTACACATTAAGCATTCATTCTCCATCCCTCTCTCCCCCAGCCCCTGGCAACCACAGTCTGGTTTCTGTCTCTGCAGATTCGCCTGTCCTGGACATTTCCTAGAAATGGAATCATATCATAGGTGGCCTTTGCAACTGGCCTCTCTCACTCAGCACGAGGTTCTCGAGGTTTACCCACCTTGTATCATAGGGAAAGTCAGAGCTTCGTTCCTTTCTATGGTCAAGTGATCTTCTGTTGTTGGGATATGTCACTTGGCCATCCATTCATCCACTGATGGATGCAGATGGGGTTGGGGCGGGTCAAAAACTGTCTCTGCCATTTCTTGAAGTGACCTTCCAGCATTTGTGGGTCTCACGATATCATCTAGAGGTCCAGCTACACTTGGAAGATCAGAGCTGACAACCTGGGGTCCATCTGACAACCAGGACAATCCTCGGGGTCTGAGCAGCGTCCTCCAGCCCCTCTCTGCCAGGGTCCCCCTTCCTGGCTCTCATTCTCAGTCCCCTGCCGGGTCCCACGGTCTCCCTACAACCTGGTCCGGCACTTAGAGGATAGACCCAGGTCTTTGGGGAGAGAGCAAAGGGGAAAGGGCCTTTTCTTTCTTCTCTCCTTGCGAGGGCAAGACGTAATTGCTGTCTCCATGGAAGGCGGCCCAGCCTCCAAGCCACCAAAGCAACCGCCAGCAGAGCCCGCTGTCCAGTTACCAGCCTCTCTTCCCTGAGGCAGGGGTTTATGGCTTGTGGGGGCAGGGACTACCCCGGCCAGTCCTGGCGAGGGGGTCAGCCAAGTCCAGATCCGTCTGCCAACTGTGTCTTTTCCCCACAGCAGGTGGCACCCAGGCGTGGCCCTGCACCTGCTGCCGTGAGCCCCCACCACCCCCAGGACATCAAGATCGTGAAGCAAACTCATTAACAGAGACCCCAGGAAAATCAGGTTGGCCCTTGTGTAGGGCTGGGCTGCCCCCGGGGGCCCTCTCTCCCTGCAGGCCTCTGACAAGCCCCTTCATCCATCCATCTCTGTCCCCCACTCCCCAGACAACCCACACTTAGCGGCCCCTTGGGCATCAGGCATTAGCTAATTAATGTGTTCACCAGCCAGAGATTTTCCACTCAGTAGTAATTACAGCCCGGGGGCTGTTTCTACAGAGACCTACTCCAAGCAGCTCCAGCAGCTTGCTTTTTCAATAAGAGAAGGAAATCGTCCGCCTTCGCCTTCCAGGGGTGGAGCCGTGCCTGGAAAAATACCAGCATTGTAGAATCGGGGGTCCTTTCATTCTACCATGTTCTGAAGTGGTACCTTTTGAGGAGGACTTGTGTATTTATGACTTAATTTCCCAAAATGCTCCCAGCAAGACCCCACAGAGCTCTTTATTCCCCTCTAGAATGGAGTCCCCGAGATCCTGACTTTTACCTTCCTGGAGGCTCATCCCGGTGGGATTGAGGGGTCTGTCTGAAATGGCAGAGACAGTTTTTGACCCCCCAAACCCTTCCTGGAGGGGAGCTCATCCTAGTGAGAGCCCCAGGACCTGGGCTTACTCACCCCTGTACTGCCTGAGCTCTTGGGCCAACTTCTCTAAAGATAGAATGTCCCTACCTTACTGGGAGGATTAGAGGCTCAGAGATGGCCAGCAACTTGCCCAGGGTCTTCCAGCTGCTACGAGTCAGAATCTGCCCCATCATCCCACCTACACAGCCAATTGGTCAGGCTTGCCAATGTCAGCCGTAGCCTCCAGCCACCTTTGGTTTGTTTGGGCAGAGAAACTCATCAGCAGTGCATTAACTTTGTATCTCATCTGGAAGCCTGGGGTTTGCACTTTTGTCCTTTTCCTCCAGCAGGTGGATCCCCGTGCAAAGCCCCTCTGGGCAGATGGACCCAATGGACTTGCTCAGAACTGAGCCTCTACTGCCCCAGTCCCAGCCCCTTCCTTAGATCTGGGCATCCATTCAAAAGAAAAAGTACATGGCCATAAGGTTGGTGACAACAGGGGCCAGCAGCTTAGGGACTTCTGTAATGGAGGGCAGGGGTCCTAATGTGACCCAGATGCTTCTGGCTCCTAGGCAAGTGGGATCAATCTGGCCCCAACCCCGCCTGGCCCATTAACCCATGCTGGGGCTGAACCTCCAGCCCAGGGCTGAGGGATACGAGAGATACCGGCACAGGGCTTCCATCCCCACCGGGCTGCCATCAATGTGTCCAGCCAGCACACCGCTAGGGCAGGAGATACTGATGCCCGCACACAGGAGGGAAGACACCGGGACTCAGAGCCTCCTCCCTTTTCTCCCAGCCTCGTGCACCCATTCTCCAGATGGGGCTCAAGTAGCCCGCCCCACGTCATCCAGCTGAGGCTGAAGAACAGGTGTTGAAGCCCCTGGGAAAATGGAAGGGAGGAACCCAGACTCTTTCAACCTCAGGCAAACATCCTCTAAGGCAGATCCTAAAATAAAGACTGGTGGCCTGAATGTCTGGAGTGGCAGATATCCCAATTGTCCCAAATGCAATGCCTCGTGCAGGGCTATACTTCCTGGGTCTAATGTAAGTGGTTGATGGTGGACCATCACCTTGACCACTTGTGGCCGGGACACGTGTTCCCAGAGACTTCATACGAAGCTCCACTGTCTATCCTTTTCTTTCCAGATTCCCCAGCCCCCAGGGGCAGCCCTCCACCGAAGAGAAACTGACACATGGATGAATCAGGACATTCCTTCCCTGCCGACTCACCCAGCCTGCCCGGGATCAGAATCAGCCAACACCCATTCTGAACATACTTGGTTACACCGCCCAGTGCCACCCTCCAGCTGATTCCCATCCGGCTCTGCCTTTAAGGGTGCCACCTGCCTGCCTCCCCAGGGGCCCACACTCTCTCCACGGCTTCATGGTCTACCTCAACTCTCTCACAGAAGCTCAGCTCAGATGATCCCGGTTCCTGGGAAGCAGCTCCAGCCCTCAGGAGTCAGGTAAGGGAGGTCGGGTTTCTACTCCACCTAATTCCGAAAAGACCAAAGTGCATCGTTTACAATAAGCAACAAAGAGACTATCCACTATCCAGGCCAGGAGTGAAACAACAATACCAGCGTAATGAAGTCCATCCGTGTTGGCTTGGCACAAGGAAGGAATTTGTTGTATCGGAAATCCTAATTTAGAAAGAGCACTGCAATGTACAGAAAATCTTGCTCTGAGCCTCCTAGCAGGCAAGGTGAAAGGGATTTGTGGTGCTCTCATTATAAATTAAAAAAAGAAAGAAAGAAAGAAAGGTGTGCCCTAGCTTCTCAAGGACCCAAACACCTAGCAAATTTTTCAAACCCCAAAAGAGGCTTCAAAAAAGTAAGAAGGGAAAGGAAACCAGGGAAGCAAGCTCACTCCCAGCTTTGACGCCCTGAGTACAAAGTTCTGACTACTACTAAATTAAATAAGCATAGGCAGCCGCGTTTGTGGGAAATTTTATGAAATAAGCCAAGTTACGTTCTCTATGGAGTTCTGAGATCAAGGGCGGAGCCTGGGAAGATGCAAATTGCTGACCCCAACCCTAGACCTCTAGAACTGGGAGATCTGGAGAGGGGAACTCACGAATCTACTCTACATTTTCCCTTGTATCCCCCTGTGGAACTCTCGGGCACCCTGAAATTACAAAACGGATTTAGAAATTCCTTTCCCTTAGAAACTGCATTCTGATTCGGACTCAGGGACAGAAGCTCCCCCCCCCCCACCCCACTGCTGTACTGTGGCTTTGAGCAGGAAAAGGGGGCCCCACTCCCAGGACCCTGCCCCCCACCGCTGGAAGAAAACCAGACCTTTGTAAGTCAAGCCTCCCTACCCTACCCTGTGCTCCCCACCCTCAGCCCCGCCCCGCTGTGTTAGTCCCCGCCCTCTGAGAAGTAGATGCCAGGAAGGGATTAAATGTGCAAAGATTTTTGTAAAGAGGAATTACACGTGTGGCAGAAACAGAGAGCGGAGGAATCTACAAGATGAGTCAGACCCCAAGTCAGGTGACCAGATTCAACCAATAGTCAGCCCGCACAGGTTAACATGAAATTTCAGACAAACAGCAAGTGGTTTTTTAGAATAAGCCTTTCCCATGCAGTATTTGGGACATACTTATGCTAATAATTGGCTGTCGTTTATCTGAGATGCACATTTAGCTGGGTGGCCTGTATTGTTTCTGGTCACCCTAACTCCGAAAGAAGGTTGAGTATCTTAGATGGCAGTGCTTTGTAAGGGAGTTTTCAGCAAAGCCATCAGGGAGTCCTTCAGCCAAAGCTAGGGGACATCCAAGGAATACGTGGGCTGGCCTTGGTATCCCTTTTGTACTTGGTATTGATGGACACATGGGAAGCCTTATGGATTCAGCACAAAAGGGGGGGGGGTAGATTCAAGATCCCCAGAAGCTGGGGCCCTTGGTCAGTTAACCCGCTGTGGTTGGAGGCCTTCCAGAAGCCCGCACAAAGGCCAGAGTGGCAGAAGGGTCGGCAGCAGCTGCCTTGGGACATCTGTCTTCTAGCCCCACCTCACAAGTATTCTAGAAAGAGAAATGGGTGATGTGGCTGAGTACTTCTTCACCCTCAGGTCAAAGAGTGGGTGTGTGCTGAGTGGACCAGCCTTGCCCAGAACCAAGCCTCTTGCGGGGACTGGATCTTCCAGGCAGGGATGCGGCCTCAGCTCTCAGCCCTTCAGAGACCTCCCCTCCCGGGCATCCTTGGCTGATGAGAGACCGCGCTGAATCCCTTTACCACGGTGGTGAAACCCTGGGTCTCCGAGCTCTCCCCTCCGTCTCTGGGAACTGAGATGCCCAGGGAAGCAGAGAAGAGGTCCGGAGGGCAGAGCTGACAGTGTTCCAGGCCTGAGGAAGTGTGGGTACAGGAACAGCCGTGCTCTCCGGGGGCAGGGGTGGGGGGAGTGGGCGGTGACAGAATGACACAGGGGGCCTTAGCTCAAACAGGGAGTCAAGGGAAGCCCTCCTCAAACAGTCCTACAGGTGGGGAGCAGAAATACAGCCTTGTGGTGGTTTTAAAACACATCCCTAAATTATTTGATATTTCTCCCTTTTATTTTTTTATTTTTTTTAAAGATTTTATTTATTTATTTGACAGGGAAAGAGATCACAAGTAAGCAGAGGGAAAGGGAGAAGCAGGTTCCCTGCTGAGCAGAGAGCCTGTGGAGCTCAATCCCAGGACCCTGGGATCATGACCTGAGCCGAAGATAGAGGCTTAACCCACTGAGCCACCCAGGTGCCCTGATATTTCTCCCCTTTAAAGGTACTTCCCCTCCCCTAAAGTATGGCGGGTGTAGTAACTCCCTCCTAATAAGACACATTAGGGGCGCCTGGGTGGCTCAGTCAGTGGAGCGTCCGACTCCTGGTTTTGGCTCAGATCACGATTGCTGGGTCATGAGATCAAGCCTAGTGTCAGGCTCAGTGGAGAGCCTCTCTCTCTCTCTGCCCTTCCCCTTGCTCTAAAATAAATAAATAAATAAATCTAAAAAGAAGGAGAAGTCATAGTGTGCGGTGCCCAAGGCTGGGGATAAAAGGCTGCTGGCTTCCTCCTTGCCTTCTCTCTCGGATCGCTGGCCCTGGGGGATCACCAGAGGCCGTCCCAGGGGCATACGCAAGCAGCCCTGTGAAATGCCCGGTGGAAGGAAACTGAGGACACGTTATGCAGCATTATATAAGACATATCCGTACTATGGTCCCAAGTTCAACTCCCAGCTCTACTTGGCAGCTCTCTGTCCTGGAAGGAGGTAGCTAACCCCTCAGTTCCCTCCAGCTGTCCCCAAACAGCAGAGGGAAGCCACCATCTGATCCTCACGTCTTGGAGAGAGGACCATCCTGGAGTCAGAGCTCCAGGCCAACTCCGGTGCCCTGAGGACAGGGGTCCCCCCCCCCCCCGCCCCTCTGCCCCAGAGACCGGCTGGTTCTCTTAGGGAAAGAAAAAAGATCCCATCTCTCTTACAGCCCAAATCTCATCTCACAGCTGACAAAGTATTTCAAACTTGCAAGTCAAAATGTTGTCAACTTTATTCTCTGACGAGGCCACAGGTCCTGGGCCCAGCTGCCTGAACCTGGGGACGGCCCTTAGACTACAAGTGAGGAAATTCACGTTCATGCAAGTCTCATCCAATCCCTTCATCAGCTCTGTGTCTCCTTCCCCCAGCTGCTGCATGCTTTGTTCCTAACGGCTGGCCCTGCCACTCTCAGAAGATTGTCCCCACCCCGGGGGCCACCGTGTCGTCACGCAGAGCTAGAAGAGACTTCCCAAGTTCTCCTGAGAACACTCCCTTTAATAAGCTGCTGCCACACAAAACCTTAGCCCAGGTTCTGGAAGAATCTGATCTGAGAATGTGGGAATGCCCTGGTCCGTACCTCCCAGGCATCACGCCAAGACTTACCATTATGGGACACACGCTGACGCGATGGGCTGTGCCCTTCACCTTTACAGCTGAAGGTCAACAGGAGCATCTGGGCTGCCAAGTCCCATCGGAAGAACCTGGGCCTTCCAGGGTTCCAGGCAAAGCCAAGTGCCAGGACTCCATCTCAGTTCTGTTCCCCTAGAGCCACACTCCTGGCTGAACCTCACTGTCTCCCCCATCTAGGCTGGTTGGGAGGTATTCCTACTTGCTTGCTTTTTTCCCAGAAGAAACCCAGGCCCCCTTAACTGGTTACCACTAAGACCACATACATTCCAAGGAAGAGGCATCCTTCAAAGCTCAGCCCATTTGCAGCGGCTGCAAATGGGTGGGTTCCATCGCGGGCAGAACACGAGCACAGTATAGCCACCGGCTCTTTCCAGGACAGAACCTGGTGTTGAATGTGGCTGCTGGGGATGGTGGGTGCCCCAACACCGGGCCCCACAGGCCCTGGCAAGGCAGAGATGTGCACTTTCAAATGATACAACAAATCCCAGCTCCAGACCCCTGAGGAAAATGTTCTCGGTGGGAGGCAGCACCCCGACAGGCACTGGAAATGTCTCAGGGAAGGGCTGAGGCTTCTCTCCTTCACTGAGTTTCCCCAGGGAAGCTTGGCACCCCATGCTTATCTCCGTGATCCCTCTCTCACTTTGTCCTCCGGTGACTCTGAGCCCACAGAGCACAGCGCTGCTTCCCCCCGCCCACCCCCGGGCCTTTGGTGAGGCTGTTCCCCTTACCTGAAGAGCCCTCTCCACGCCTCACCCTGTAAACACGTCCTGAGCTATTTACTATGCCGATGGTAGTGTGATGTAGTGGTTAAGGGCTTGGGGATCAGGCTCCAAACTCCTGGGGCCCGAGCTCTGTTTCAGGAAAATGTGTGACTCAGTTTATATACTGCACTGTCCTGGGGCAGACCCGACGAGGGCAGGGCACTCGAGACACAGAGCAGGTCCCTAACGTTTAACTTTAATTGATATGAACTGACTTGCTTGTACCTCACCTTGAGGGATGGAATGTGGTTTGTCAGATCAACAGATAATGGGTCCGAATCAACAACTCAGACCGCCTCCAGCTAAGTGAGAACCTCTGGGGGGTGGAGGGGTGCTGGGTTCAAATCCCAGCTCCTCCCTCTCTAACTGAGTGACGTGGGACAAATCTCTGAGTCACTTCCCAGGGTTGTGGCCGGGAATGGTGCTATTTCAGGCACACGCCAGCCGGAAGAGGAGCTGCTTTGGGCTTCTGGGCTCAGGCAAAGTTCCTCCAGTCCATTGGCAAGGAATGCATGGAACCTGGGCATTTAGAGTGAAGAATTCTTTTTTTTTAGATTATTTATTTATTTATTTATTTGACAGAGGGAGACACAGCGAGAGAGGGAAAAGAAGCAGGGGTAGCGGGACAAGGAGAAGCAGGCTTCTCGCTGAGCAGGAAGCGCGATGCAGGGCTCAATCCCAGGACCCTGGGATCATGAGCTGAGCCAAAGGCAGACACTTAATGACTGAGCCACCAGGCACCCCCCCCCCCCCCCCCCCCCCCCCCCCCCCGAGAGTGAAGAATTCTTAATAAAATAAAGGTTCCGTTCAGGCAAAGCTGTGTGTGGAACTCTGCCAGGCACTTCCGTGTTTCGCCGTGGCCCGATGACACGTACAGCCCTGCAAAGTGGATGCCATTATACCCATTTTACAGATGAGGGAACTGAAACACAGAAGGGTGGGCTCCTGCCCAAGGAAAGGCGCTCCGTTCCTGGTGGTGCCCGGACTCCAACCCAGAGCAGACGTCCCCAGGGCAGAAACTAACAAGTGTAACTTCCTGATGTTACGAATCTTCCTCTCCTGTGTCGTTCTTACTCGATCTTAACTGCAACGTCAGAGGAAACGCATGAATCCCCGACCTAGCGAGTCTGTGAGGTCCAGCCCTGGAGCCAACGGGTGGTCATTTCACTGGCCCCGAAGGAAAGACAGGAGTGGATATACTTGGAAGTAAAAGCCCTCACAGGTGCCCTGGCCTGGGGTCGGGGCGAGGGTAGTTACCATGAGGGAAAAGGCCAAACGGAAGCCCCAGAAAGTGCCCCCCCCCACCCCATCACATCCCTAGGAGAATGGCAGACTCGTTCTGCTCTTAACATCGTAAGGATGCAAGGACAGCGGCCCCTACAAACGCCGGATAAACCCTGGAAGAGGACAGGAAACGTTTCCAAACTCAACCAAGGAATAGCCCCGACAGCTCTCGACAAATGCAGGGTCTTGTAGAGCACGGTAAGAAGAACTTAAATACAGGATAGGCAGGATTAATCTGTGAAATGCTTTTTCATTCTCCCCCTCCCCCCTCCTTATCAGAAACAGCTCACTTTCACTGAGGACGGACAGCAGGACACATTGCTGATCCTCCCAAGGGCCACACTACTTCTCCTACCCTCTGTCGTAATATACTCCAAGGGCACCGACCTCACGGCATATCCCACAGAGCACCATCAGCCCACACTGCCTCTGTGAGATCACGTAATAGGAACAGAGGCCCGAGAAATCGCAAATAGGCTGAGACATTAACAAGGCCCATGCACTCCAGAGGGTGGGAGATCACTCCCATGAGGACTCGGGCTCCCACCAGACTGGGTGCTAGCCAGCAACTGGTATCAACTCCCCAGCCGGCCGTGTGAGTGGGCGAACTTTCAGATAATCCCTGCCCTGGCCTTCCGGCGGCTCCAGCTGTCACCATAAAGGTGAGCAAAATAAAGATTGCAGTCGCTTCCCCCTCTAGGCGTTGGGATGATATGCTCTGCGGCGAGAGGTCACCAGGGCACAAAGACGCAGCCCCAGTTCTGGGAGAATAGACCAACCCACCTTCAGGCCCCCCTGCAGCCAAGTAGAGTATCTGACATGTTCGGCTTAGCTGCTTAGCTCTCAGCTGTGTACTCTGTTTTCAGATGAAACAAGTCGGTTCCGAGCTGGGGTTCAAGCTCTGAGCTGTGGAGACACAGACCCGTGGGCACACAGCGCAGGCGGGGCAATGAAGGGAAGCTTCCCAGAGGCGGAGACGTTTCTCGGGGCCATGTGCTGGAAGATGAAGAGAATCTCAAAAGCAAAGGGCAGCACAGATCACAGAACCTGGGAGCTGGAAAGAGCCTCGGAGCCTGCAGGTCAGTCCCAGCATCCTGGGTTAGGGGCTGGCGCCATGAGCCCGAGAACCCACATCTCTGGGGTCTGATCCTGGGGACCTCCCCTCCTTGGGCCGGCTGGATGCTGCTTCGGGTGTCCACAGCTATGGCTCTCCTCTCCCCGGCAGGTAGGAGGAATTTGACATTTGTCCACTGGAACTCATCTGTTGGCTTTTTTTTTTTTTTTAAACGGTGTGCCCTTCACTCCTTATCTCTCCGATCCCCACCTTGACCTTTGCAGGGTCCAGCGATTTCTTTTTACCTCCTCAATGCGGAATCAGCCCTGCCGTTCATTACTCAGATGTCTTCAGGCTTTCATTGATGAACACTTCCCTCTTATTTCCAGCCTTCTCTGCGGACTGTGGCTCAGGGGGTAGGTGGTTTAGAACCAGCTTTCCAGTTTAGAACAGCTGCTTACTCTGTTTTTTTAAGTTATAGAAGCAAGATAAGCACATTACAGAAAATGTTAGAAATCAAGAAAAAAATTCCCCATGCTCCCACCACGCCATGTGCCAGCTCATTCTCTCATCCTGGTGTATTTTTTTTTTTTCCAAAATCTGCAGCATTTTAAAAAACCTATTATAGTCATACTTTACATTTCAGCACGGATCCTGAGTTTTCCCTTTTAATGGTGGAGCACACGCTTTTGTCCTAAATTTCTTTCTTCATGAACACACAGTGGCTCAAGCCCGAGCCTCATTTTCTGTAACGTGGTTGTGGCACTGTTTGGCGATCGGGTGGATGCCAGTTTCTACCAGCAATAAACTTCTTCCTGCCTAGAACTTTTTCTGAAAGCAGAATGACTTCCTCGGACCAGATTCCTGGAAGAGAAATGACTGATCAGAAGTTGTGGGTATCTTTATGGCTCTGGATTGATATTCGTCCCTCGTCAAATGATCAGACTTCATTTTGAATCAGGTTGTTGTAATTGATGCCATTTTTTCTTTTAAAGATTTTATTTCTTTATTTGACAGACAGAGGTCACAAGTAGGCAGAAAGGCAGGCAGAGAGAGAGAGAGGAAGGGAAGCAGGCTCCCTGCTGAGCAGAGAGCCCGATGCGGGGCTCGATCCCAGGACCCTAAGATCATGACCTGAGCAGAAGGCAGAGGCTTAACCCACTGAGCCACCCAGGCGCCCTGCCGTTATTTTTTTTTAAAGATTTGATTTATTCATTTGAAAGAGAGAGAGAAAGAGTGCGCACAAGCAGGGGAAGAGGCAGAGGGAGAGGAAGAAGCCGGCTTCCTGCTGAGCAGAGAGCCTGACAAGGAACTCCATCCCAGGACCCTGGGATCATGACCTGAGCCAAAAGCAGACACTTAACCATCTGAGCCACCCAGGAGCCCAGCTGATGCCTTTATTGTTATGAAAATACAGAGCGAATAAAAATCACCCATATTACCCACATCTAAAGATAATCACTATCAGTAACATATTGGTATCTTCTCTTCCTGGATTTATTTTTCTTTATGTTAGTTTCAAGTTTTATTTGTTTCAGTGCATGCGTGAATTAACATTTAATTATAGTGATACTCTAAATAAATTGGAGATCACAATTTTCCTTGAGCATTACAGCTAAGCATTTTCCGTTTATTGCAAACTCTTTGTCAATACCAAGTTTAAGAAATGCGTAATGTCCCGTTGGGGAGACAAATCCTCATTTACTTGCCAATTATCCTATTTGGGGCATTTAAAACAGATACCAAATTTTTGCTTTTAAGAACATTTTCTATGAATACATTTGCAAGTTACGACTTAAAAAGCAATTTGTAAGGTGGGTGAATAGAAAAATTGTGGAAGCTCGTAATAGAAGAGTTTACTAATTGGTCTTGATTGTGGAAAAGATTGATTTAAAAACTCTTTCCTTAGACTCACGATGGAATTTGAATAACTGAGGTGGTGACTTGGGGGTTTTTGTTTTTTGTTTGTTTGTTTGTTTGTCTTATCTCATTTTGTGATAATCAAAGCAAACCACTGTTGGGGAGTCAGGACACCTAGTTTCCCCAGTGGATGCACTTCCTGTTGGATGACCTTGGGCAAGTCACAATTTCCCCTGGTGACCTGAGCAAATGAGCAGATGAGATGGGACTGGCCCTGAGACCTTGGCCCACTCCCTGGCTGGTTCCCTCTCCTATGGCCACACGTCCGTCCACAGTGCCTTCATGAAGCCCTCCTGGATGGAGACACTTGAGCTGCCACCAGCGTCTGGCCCCCTGTGACTGTGACTCCCACAGCAGCCTGGGCTCAGGTGCCAAGGTCTGCAAGCCTGGAACCAGCTGGTGGAGGCACCCAAAGCAGAAAACACACTTGATGCACAAGTCATTAAAAATGATTCCTGCTGCTTCCTCTTTACAGACATGGAAAGAGAAGCCAGGACCTTGTTATGTTGAAAGAAAGGAAAAACCCGAGGAGGTAGAACAGGTAATAGCGTGCGATCCGTTGTATGAAAATAAAATAGAGCCAGAGACACGCAACACATGTTCTTCAAAATGAGAGGCTCAGGACTGGGAAAGCAGCAGAGGGCTACGCGGTCACTGGCAATGATGGAAAAAAGTGTGGGTACTCGTTCCCAGGTAATCACTTCATTTTACACGTGGATGAGAGTGTGCTCCCTGAAGGGTTCCCCTGGGAAATGAGGGGCACAGTTGGGCAAAGCAAGCGCAGTTTCCCCAAATGCTTCCTGGGCTCCAGGTTGACCTGTGGCTGAGACCCCCCACCCCCACCCGGCCGTCCCCACCCCTGCCCAGCCCCATCACAGCTGCAGACGCAGAGCCCTTAAAAACTACACCCAAGGGGCGTCTGGGTGGCTCAGTCAGTTAAGCATCTGCCTTCGGCTCCCAGGGTCTTGGGATTGAGCCCCCATGTTGCACTCCCTGCTCAGCGGGGAGTCTGCTTCTCCCTCTCCCTCAGCCCCTCTCCCTGCTCATTCTCTCTCTCTCTCAATTAAATATATAAAAATCTTTTTAATTTTTTATTTATTATTTATTTATTTATTTGACAGACAGAGGTCACAAGCCGGCAGAGAGGCAGGCAGAGAGAGAAGGGGAAGCAGGCTCCCCGCTGAGCAGAGAGCCCGATGCGGGGCTCGATCCCAGGCCCCTGAGATCATGACCTGAGCCAAAGAGAGAGGCTTTAACCCACTGAGCCACCCAGGTGCCCCAATATATAAAAATCTTTGCAAAAACCAACCTACAACCAAACAGAGCTGGAAGGAGAGAGAATGAGTTACAGGAATGAAAGGGAGTGAGGAAAAGGGAGACGTTGCCCATCTTTTGAACAACCAGAAAGATCTTGGTAAAGGTTCGATGATGGATCATTTAGGATGAGCTTGGTACAGTTATATTCTCCTATTTTAAAGATATATTTATTTATTATTTGAGCAGGGGGTTGGGAAGCAAAAGGCAAGAGGAGAGAAGCTCAAGCAGACTCCCCACTCCGCGCAGAGCCCGACACTGGGCTCTAGCTCATGACCCTGAGAGGCTGACCTGAGCTGAAGCCAAGAGTCGGACCCTCAACCAACTGAGCCACCCAGATGCCTCTTAAAGTTATATTTTGTAAAGGCAACCTGACTCTCAGGATGCCTTTCTCTTAGCAGCTCAGTAAAGGCAGGACTGTTCCTGGCTGGGATGAGACCAGAGGCCTCCAGCCTTGGGGAAAGCTCAGCAGCAGACCCCTCTTAGCTCACCTGCCAACACGAGCTGCTCCAACAACCTCCCAAAGCTTGGGAACAAAGCCACTGAAAACATTAAGGCCCCCAGGGAGAAGATAAGAACCAACAGGGTCAATATTCTCCAGATGTCTTTTTCTTATGTGTGGGGATTGATCTCTGGTGACAGAGCAATTAAATTGGACAGAACACATGGGGTGATGACTATAAAGCAGCTGTCCTGAATAATCCGGGCAGGAGGTGGGAATTGAGTGGAGAGCGGGCGTGCAAAGAGTACTGCCCCAGCCGGCACTGACCCCAAGAAAGCCATTCTCTTGGGACCTGCAAGCCACTGCTTTTGACAATTCTGGCTGCCATTTTTTTTTTTTTAATTTTTTTTTTCCTCCCCTGAGAGGGAGCAAGTGCGGGAGGTAGGGCAGAGACAGAGGGGCAAGCAGACTCTTCACTGACCGGGGAGCCCAATGTGGGGCTCGATCCCAGGACCCTGAGATCACGACCTGAGCCAAAAGCAGACGCTTAACCGACTGAGCCACCTAAGAACCCCTCTCCCAACTGCCATTTTCACAGCCTCATCCATTCAAGAGAATGGAGAATCACTTCCTTGCTTTCTCCTTTTACTTTCTGGCTGGAGTCAACTCTGCTGGGGGGTCCAGAGGGCCCAGGGTGAGAACCCCTGGTGAGAAAACAGCAGGCGCCTGCCACCTGGCTCTGGAGTGGGCCCCAACTTCAGAGTCAGAAGCGTCCAGCACAGCTTCGGGTGATGGACACCCTGCTGACCTTTCATATCCTTGGGAGACGGCTCTCTCCACTCTCGATTACCTCTCTTGACAGACAGCTCTTCCTTGAACCAAGCTAGCAGCCTCCTTCCTATAACATCCAAACCATGCCTAGAACTCTGCTCTGGAGAAGCACAAACAAGAATTTTAGTCTCGTCTCAAGAAAACGGCCCTTCAGACACTAAAACCATCCTCACATATCCCAGACCTGCTCTGATCTGGGCTAAAGCACCTCGTTTTGCCAAGTGCCGCCTGCATCACCTGCTCCACCCTCTCATTACCCTTTTTGGGTCCCTGCAAGGACGATCATTATGTCACCAGGTACGAGAGTGACAGCTGCGTGTCCACCATTATGTCACCAGGTACGAGAGTGACAGCTGCGTGTCCACCAGCACGGAGTTCTGTCTCTGCCCCATAATGATTCTCTCACATCCTCACTCTGACACTGAAAAACAGACGTTGTGATGAGCATATAAGGAAGCTGAAGCTCAGAGCTGTAAAGTAACTTGTCCAGAGCCACACAGCAAGGTGTCAGTGGAACTGATGCCAGGACTCTGCCTCCTCTCACCAAACCTCCCCTGCCGGTCCTTCCTGGGGGCTTCCCGGGCAGCAGACACTCTGAGCATCCCAGGATCCGTGCAACCTCCCTTGGCCTAGAGACCCTCGTAACCCAATCAAACACGGGATTGGCATAATCACTTCCATGATGGCCAACCCCAGGAATCCCCATAAGGCTCAACCAGATAAATACTCCCAGTTAGAGTTATTTATTTATTTATTTGAGAGAGAGAAAGAGATCGCGCATGTGCATGAGTGGTAGGGAGGAGCAGAAGAAAAGGGAGAGGCAGACTCCCCGCTAAGCAAGGACCCCATCTGGGGCTTCATCCCAGGACCCTAAAATCATGACCTGAGCCCAAGGCAGACACTCAACCAACCAAGCCACCCAGGTGCCCCACTTCCAGAAGAAATTAACGTTGCCACCGATCACCCCCATCTCTCTCACTCCTCCTTGGGGCTTGTAAGGATTGTCTGAGTTTCCTCCCCAACACGTCCCTGTTTTTGCCACTTCTTTCCCCTCCCCCCACCCCCGCACTCTCCTTGGACCCAGCCTTGGATCCTTCAGATATATTTTATCATTTGGAAAATGCAAAGGACAGCCCCAGAAAGAAAAACTAAAGCACCCCCTAAAATGATGAAAATGTTCTGGAATCAGATAGGGGTAACTGATGCACAACTTGGTGAAAACACCCATACACAAAACCAAAACCAAATGAAAACAAAAAAGTCACTGAGTTGCACATTTTAAGAGGACATTAAAAAGAGTTATACATTTTAAATTACATTTATGTGAATTATATCTCATACTCTATAGTATAGGAACTGTATCTCAAAAGAGCTATTAGATTTTTTTTTTTTTAATAGCCCATATGTTAAAGGATTAGAGTGCATTTGGAAAGGTCTGGTAGGAATGGATGATTATAAGCCTTGTGAATCCTTAAATACTGTTACACCGTAAACATGTTCTATTTGTATAAGTTGACACTGCAAAGCTGGCTATCCATAACACTCCCTCATTACATTGTGTAGAGTAAAGTCATTGTATAAAGTAGAACAGTGTGCTCTGTGAATCTGGGCTCGTTACTACACCAAGGAGTACCTAAGACCAGGGAGGAAGAGAATCTGGGTTGGAAGAGATAGGGTCTTAGGACCTGGAAGGCTGAGTTTCTTTTCTTTTCTTTTTTTTTTTTTTTTTAATATTTTATTTCTTTATTTGACAGAGAGAGAGATCACAACTAGGCAGAGAGGCAAGCAGAGAGAGAGCAAGCTCGGGGTTCGATCCCAGGACCCTGAGATCATGACCTGAACTGAAGGCAGAGGCTTAACCCACTGAGCCACCCAGGCGCCCCCAGGCTGAGTTTCTTAACACAGTTTCCACTTCTCACTGGTTCTGAAGAATATCCATAGATATAATGTAAATACTGCATTCCCAGAGCACCTGGGTGGCTCAGTCGGTTAAGTGTCCAACTCTTGATCTCAGTTCAAGTCTTGGGTTGTGAGTTCGAGCCCTGCAGTGGGCTCCACCAAAAAAAAAAAAAAAAGATACAGCATTTCCTCAAATCTCAAATACCATGGATGTATCTGACACCATGATTGCGGGAACTTCTAAGAAAGAAAATCATTGTTTTCTTATCTAATCAGCTGTAAGATGTATCTCGATTCCCGAGGTGTTAACATGTAAGGAAAAACATGTGTGTCTCTGTATCAATGGACTATGACGAAAGGCCTCAAAGTGAAATACCTTTGGGAAACCTTTGCATTAAACTGGTCTCCTTATTGCAGGACTCGTCAAAGCCTTTAATATGCTCACATTCACTGTGAGTCTCTACAGAAGGGTGAGGAATGAGCTAGTATCTGGGTGCATTAGTCCATAGAACCCTTCCCACCAGCGCATCCCGAAGAAGGGGCACTCTGTAAGGTCAACCCAGAAAAATCCTGCTTTAAGGGAAAGAGGAGCATATAAGGACTCAGCCACAAACCTGGGAGTATTTATATCAGAAGAGAAAACATTCAAATATACATTGGAAGAAAGACTTCAGAAACAAGACTTTTTTAGAGGGTGAGGGAAGAAAGGAAAGATGGAGAGAATGATACTTAAAAATAAATCCAAGTTCCACCCTAAATGAGAGGGAGCATAACTCCCCATTCCCAAGTGCAGGCTAAGCATAGAGCACTTGGGAATGGGAGAGAGCACTGCATGGCAGGGGCGGGGGCAGGGAGAGAAAGCTGACACACTCGCACCTCAGCCAGACGGTCAAGATTAATATCAACAGTGCTAAGTCATGTTGACCACTTAGACCCTTGATAAGATATGATGCCGAGGTCATTATACCTCTGTGATCTTCCTCCCCAAAACTCACAAAGCCAGTCTAATCCTCAAGGGGAAAAAATCAAGCAAATACCACCAGGGGAGCCTCCTACAACAACGGCAGCCCTGGCATGGCTGTGACTATATTGGCCATGACTATTCAGATTGAGTGACCCTGGAATGAATGAGAGGCATGGTTGGCTCTACGTTTAAAATCACATCCAATGGGCGCCTGGGTGGTTCTGGTTAAGCAACTGCCTCTTGATCTCAGCTCAGGTCTCCATCTTGGGGTTGTGAGGTCAAGCCCCACAGGGGATTCCATGTTGGGTGTGGCGCCTACTTAAAAAATAAAATAAAATAACATCCAAAACATCACCACATGATTCAGTACAGAAACAAAAAGTTGGTTATAGGCACAGAAAGGCATGGAAACAGGGCACTAGGGCACAAGTTAAACGGCAGAGTAGCAAATATTTGTCTTTACAGGAATGACCGCAATCCCTTATTTTCTTGCAAAGCTATGGGTCAAGTGCTACGGGTCTTCAGAAATGTACCTAGAAGGAACAGAATTAGATTAGGCTGTTTTGTCACCAAGAGGTGTGCAAACGGAGAGCAGAACACACACCAAGGTGAGGGTGGACAGAGGAACCACTGACCCCACTGGGATGGTGAAGGAGCCATCAACTGAACACAGTGAAGGTGGGAGTGATCCATGCCCCTGCAGCTCAGGCTGCCCTCAGAGCATCCAACATCCAGCTGTCAGAGGTTGCCTGCTGACTTGGACTGAACTCCCAGCAAATGCAGCTCAACTGAGCAGAGAGTAAATCTCTGGGTCCATAAAAAAGGAAAATGCTAACTTGACCCTGGTGTTCTTCTACTTGCCTCAAAATTACACTGACGATGGAGAAGTTCCAAGCAGTAAGAAGCACGGTGCCATAGATTACTTTGCAGTGGTTTTTGCCTTAGCTGTGCATAAGATAGTCTCTTGTTTCTGGCCATGGGTAGTGCCTTTGATTTGCTGAGATCCATGACATGTGATGGGGTTGGAAAATAAACTGTCTTCATTTAGGAGATACCTTGAGAGGGTAAGTCCTGAGACTCTAAAGGGGTTGGCCCAGAGATAACACAGCGGGCACCAACAGCAGATAGCATCACAAAAAGGAGACAACTGGTGGCTCCTGACAGAAGTCCCCATCCCACCTGTGAGTCTCCCTCCCCACCCCATTCTGCTAAGAACACTAGCAGTGAATCAGGACAGACCCGTAGATCCAAAAACCCATTTACAGCAGCTATCAGAGGCAAAGGAACATGCTAAATAACCTGAGACATGTTAGCAGAGACCTGGTTTCTTCAAATGTAAATTTTGAGAAAAAGAAAAAACAAGAAGATGGGGAAATTGGTTGACCAAAATGGATTTAAAAGACATATCATGGACTTAGTGATTTGCCTTCAAGGAACAGAGCAGAGAAAGGGGAAGATGGTAAGTTTTCGGTGGAGGAGCCTGGAGACGTGGTGTAGCCAAGCAACAAAGGGGAACACCACCAGTCATGTTGTGTGGATGCCACCAGCACCCCCGTAGGGAGCAATGAGAAGGGGGCTCCAACTCTTTGGTGTTCTTACCAAAAATTCACATCCCCTGTCTAATCTTGAGATGGTCATCACACTCAAGTGGGGGGGGACATGCCGCAAGATGTCTGGCCAGCACAGAAGACCATCAAGGCATAAAGAACGAGCAAAGACTCAAAAGCCCCTCACAGATTAGAGAAGACTAAGGAGATGTGAAGACTGAATGCAATGTAGGATCCAAGATGGGATCTTGGGACAGAAAAAAAGATTTCTGGGAAGCCTGATTGAAATCGAAAGAAAGTGGAGAGTTTAGCCAATTATAAAGTACCGGTGTTAATTTCTCAATTTTGCCGAAAGTATCATGGTTTGCAAGATGTTCGCATGAGAAGAATCTGGGTGGAGAGTACGTGGCATTTCTCTGTGTGATCTTGGCAACTTTTCTGTAAATGTAAAATTACTCCAAAATAAACAGTTTATTCAAAAAAAAAAATTCCACTCGACTGCAATACAAAAAAAGTGGGTTGTTGGGAGAAGACTGGGCAGGACTGGGCAGGAATTGGTGACTTGAAGTTGGATGATGAGTGCATGAGGGTTTATAGTCTTGTTTTCCCCATTTTTGCATATTTTAAAAGTTTTCCATAAGACAAAAAATTACAGTGACAAAGACAAAGAGGCCAGTCTCAGTTTCCCTGATGGCAGATCAAAGAGGGACAGAGCCCATGTGTGCATGAGACAGAGTAGAAGAGTCTTCTCAGGGGAGTACATATGGATTAGATTCTTAGCCCAGTAAGTGGCTGCGGGGGGGGGGGGGGACTGCAGGCAAGGACATTGGCCAATGGCTTCCGTGTTGTTTGGCTAACCCTGTCTTAGCCTGTCCTGGCCTGATCAGCCCAGTCTTAGCCCCCCACAGCTCCTGAACTAGTTAGTCCTGGACAAGGCAGCAGAAACTGAGGCAGCAGAGCCTCAGCCCACAACACTTCCCTACCTCCTTCTTCCTTCTGAAGCCATCTTCCTGTCCCCAGACCTAATGGGACCAAGGGGAAGGGCTTTGGCCATTCTGAGAAGGAAAGTTTTTGCAGAGGACTAGGGGTGGGGGTGCAGGTGGAAGCCAAACTGCAAAGAGCTGAGGGTCAGGGGCAGGTGGCAGGCAGCAGGGTGACTGCAGGCGGAGGGAAGAAGGATGCTGGCCAGCCCCAAGTGCCGGCGGAGTTGGACCAGGGTTCTTTAGGAAGAACCCATGGGCTCCTGGATGGACATGTGGCTTCTCTGCTCTGAAGGTCACTTGCTGGGTGACTGGTGGCATTCCCCCTCTCTGAGACACCATCCAGCAGGAGGTAAAAACCAGAGGAGCTTCAAGGCCTCCAGCTCAATGATTATATGACTCCATCCCCTCTCCAAGGGGAAGAAAATCCCTGAAAGCATTTACAAAGGCCCTTCCCCTCTGAAACTCCAAGCAGAAACGTAGAAAAGAAAGAAGCAAGGCTGGCAGGCACAGGCTTGACGGGGGTATGGGTCATATCCGAGGGTGGTGCTCGCCAAGGAAGGGCAGGGTCCCTTTCTTCGCCCTGCGGGCAGGTGACTTACAAGGAACCACTTGCACAAGCTTGAAGGGAGTAGAAGGGAGCACAGGTTCCAGGTATGGACTCCTCTCTTTCTGCCACCTGACATTCACCTTGACCTCCTAGGTTCCAGGATGGTGGCGGGGGATGGTGGTGGTGGTGGAGGTGGATAACAGAATTTGTATCCCTGGGCTTCAGGTATCTCCAGGGTGAGCGCAACAATTTCCCTTGCTGCCTGCTTGTGAGTCCCTGAGTCATGTCATGGACCTGAGATCACTCAGCACCCCCGTCCGCAACCCCATGACTACCTGCTTCTCCTCGAGGATTTTTCTTTCTTTGTCTTACTCATCCTTGGACTGAAATTGTACCACGTGGTTACCCTTGAGCAAATTTCTTGGCCAACTAAGCCATCCCCCACCCCCACCCCCCCCAACGAATCACCCATCTCATCCCAAGACCACAGAAGACTCCTCTGTTTCAAGACTCACAAAGGGGCTTCTGCCCAAACTGTGCCTGGGCGGTTTTCTCCCTGAAACAGTAGTGGGTGTTGCAATTACAGTAGGGGCCGTTTGTGCCCCGGAAGAATCTCCACTTTGTTAACTGACTTCATCGTCTGGAAAGCAAAGTCTCAGAGAAACTGCCTGATTCAGACAGACGTTCCTCCCACCCTCCGTTCACACCAGATGATGTCCTGGCACACCAGACCCTGGTCAATCCCACAAGGCCACGGCTGCTGCCAGACACCTGGCGGGAGCCACAATGGCCCCATTCTGGAAGCCAGGGACACCACCCCTCTTCCCAGTGAACGGTGCATTCATCCTTTCAAGGCCCCAGTTTCCAGGAGCTCCCCAGGCTCAGCTGGCTGGGTTTGCGGGGCAAGCAAACGAATCCATTCACTCCTCAACTATTTGTTGAGCGCTGATTAGGTACCATGCGCTGTTTTGGGGGTTGGGGGGGCACTGGGAGTACCAAGATGAGGAAAGCAGAGACAGCTTCCTGCCTTGGGGAACTGACACTTTCACGCTTGAACGAGATCATGAGGATGTTGGTCTCCAGACCCCTCTTTCCAGAACTCTCTCTTCCAGCCCCATGGCTTCCACTCCCACCCAGCAGAAACTTACTTTCCTGCCAAACCCCACAGCTAAGGCCATCTCAGCCAGCTTCACTGCACATTCACCATGTGCCATACACTGCCGTGGACACATATCATATGCACGGTTTCATGATAGGAAGGATGCCCCCTCACAGCCCCCGTGCACAGATAAGGAAACTGAGGCACACAGAGAGTGGTACATGCCGGTAAAGAGCAGAGTCTGTATTTGAACCCAGGACGTCCGACTGCAGAATCCACATTGGTAGTCACTGAGTCATTGAACTTCACCCACTTAGGTCAGGTTCTTTTTTGGGGTGAATCACTTGGGTCTGCTCTCAAACACCATTTGTATTTGAGGCTCTCATCCATAAGGGTGACGCTCCATTTGACTCCGTTCTGTCCATCTTGTTCCCTTGGGAGGGACCCCCACCATCCTGGGCCATGCATTTTACAACCTGACTTAGTCGGCACTCAACTCAGGGCTCTCAAAGCCTGGAGCACATTGCTCTGGGGATTTCCTGCCTCTCCTTCCTGCTGAATCTAGGGCTTCCTGTATCCCCAAGAAAATAGATCATGAAGTGAAGAAAGCTGAAAGCCCTTCCAAGGGCTTGTGCTCACCTGGTCAGAGGTTTCCTGCACAAATTGCAAAGGCACATATCGCAACCGCAAAAAACATTCTCCCCCCCAATGCCCCCTCACCTCACTTCCCCCGATGCAATGTAGCACTGAGTGGCTGTGGCCATTTAGGGATCTGGCTAAGGAAAAGTTGAATCAGAGATACATTTAATTAGGGTTTGTCGAAATACAATGTAACTGATTCAAAGCCACTTCCCTGTACAGTTAAATCATTACTTACCCTCATGTAGTAGTGACTTCCGGGAATACTCCCACCTACTTGCTGACTCAACAGGTGAGGTGACCAAAAGCAATAAGGTCAGAGGTGGTGTCCCATGATGAACCTGCCTTACAGTGCCCAACTGGAAGTATGTGGAGAGTGGAGGAGGGGTCAAGTCTGACATGAGCAGAGACAGAAGCCCATCTCTGGAAAATTCTTCCAATCATCAAAACCAAAATTTTAAGTAGAATATTCAGTTTTCATTATGTCTTCTCAAAAAATGAAAAGCTGGTTTGTTTGTTTGTTTCTGTCAAAAATAAATGATTCAGGGTGCCTGGGTGGCTCAGTCGTCAAGCGTTTGCCTTCAGCTTGGGTCATGATCCCAGGGTCCTGGGATCAAACCCTGCATCGGGCTTCCTGCTTGGCAGGAAGCATGCTTCTCCCTCTCCCGTTCCCCCTGCTTCTGTTCCCTCTCTCTCACTGTGTCTCTCTCCGTCAAATAAATGAATAAAATCTTAAAAAAAAAAAAACAAGAATAAATGGATTATGCAGCAGGTAAGCTTAAAAATGCATCATATTGCTTTGTTCTTTATATTTAATAGGAATCACACAAATAGAATTTGTAAGAATTCCTGTATGTAGGGCACAATAGTGTAGTGTTTCTATGAACAGTGAGCATTTCTGTGTGAATTCATCACAGTAAATCAAGATAGTATCTTAGCTTAGCTGATGCATTTTGTCGTGATGAAGTCTGGCATTTCCGGAAGAAAGCACAAACATTGCATCAAGGAAGCAAAAGGACTGAAGGAAATGAATTTGATACCAGGCTGTACCTTTGAGTCCATAATAAAGACACCAGATTATTTTGCTGGATCTCGTGATGTTGGCCGTATTTTTCCATTTTTTTCAAATTTGTAATTTGTGGTGACTTCTTTCCTCGTGCTAAATAAATAGTCATTTTTCACCACCGATTTTGCTTATATCTCTGTGTTCTCTTTCTTAAGATGATTAAGCTCAGCTCCACAAAACTGCATCCGCTCATCTCTCTGTTTTATATATTTTTTCTTTAAAAAGAAAGATTTTATTTATTTATTTGAGAGAGAAAGAGAGTGAGCAAAAGAGAGAGCACAAGCAGGGACAGCGGAAGAGGGAGAAGCAGACTCCCCTGCTGAACAGGGTGACCTACATAGGGCTCGATCCCAGGACCCTGGCATCCTGACCTGAACTGAAGGCAGACACTTAACTGACTGAGCCACTCAGGCACACCTGTGTTTCTTCTTCTACTGGAACACAGTATTTTCCTGAAAAAAAGGTGTGTGGGAGGGGCACAGTGTTGACCCTGGTTGGCTCAGTCGATAGATCATGTGACTCTTGATCTTGAGGTTGTGAGTTCAAAGTCCACATTGGCTGTAGAGATTACTTAAAAATAATAGAATCTTTTCTTTCTAAGGTGCGTGGAAGTTTGATGTTTGGGGTTGTTTATTTTGTTTATCTTAGATCTTGGATATCTAAAAGTGCCCTTTTTCTACCTTATACTTAATTGGTAGCATAGCTGGGTGTAGAATTCTTGATTGTAATTTATTAAGCATTTAAGATATAAGTGCTGTAATTTATTAAGCATTTAAGGTATTGCTTCATTGTCTTCTAGCTTCCAGGGCTACTTTGAGAAACCCAAACCCATTTGATTTCTGTTCTTTTGCATGAGACCTAATTCTTGCCTCTGGAAGTTATGGAATCTTCTCTTGGTTCATAGGTTTCTGTGCCTTGATGTGAGCCATTGTACAGGACACTTCATAGTCCTTAAATCTAGAAACCCATGTCATGCAGGGCTGGGGGATGTCTTGAATTATATCACTGGTGATGTCTTCTCTGTTTCATTTGTTCTCTCTTCTTAGAGAAAGAGCATCATCATTATTGGGGAAATTACTCAGATATTGGATCTCCTGAACTGGATCTCTAATTTCTTAATTTTTCTCTCCTATTTTTTTTCTTTTTGTCCTTTTGTTTTACTTTCTGGGAAATCTTCCAAGTTTTCTATTTATTTGTTAATATCAACTATCATTTTTTGTATGGGTAATTTCCAAGAACTCTTTTGTGGATCCCTGAAACTTCATGTTTCCTAACATTGTATTGCTGCTTCATAGATATAATGTTGCCTGCTATCTCTCTAAGGAAGCTAGTATTTGCTTTCCTTTTGTTTTCTTCTTAGACAGTTGCTTTCCTCCAAGTGCTTTTTTTGCATTTGGCTAGTTGGTTGATTTTGATTCTATCATGTTAGAAGCTTTCGTCAGATGTCTGGAGATCCTAAGTGTCTCATCATATTTAAAAGAGAGCTTAAAAAGCTGAGTTGGTGGCAGCTATCACCTGGGAGCCTCATACCTGTGCTCTGGTTATCCTGCTGATGAGGACAAATGTCCCCATCTTTAGCCCTTTCCTCCCGGGTTGGTCAGAGCCTCAAGAGAAGACTCCAACTCCAGTATGAATGATAAAGCCCTCTAACTGCATTCTGGGAAGCAAGCTGGGGACAGGCAGGTGGGGAGTTCAACATTCAGAATGCATATGCTCCTTTTATCTACCTGTTTTTTCAGGATGAGTCCTCGGCCTTCAACTATCTCTGCCAATCCTGATCCAGATCTCTTGGTTTTAACTGCTCCAGAAAACACTTCAGACTTCTGCTGATGTAAAGCTGCAGTGGCCCAGCCAGGAGGAATGGAGGAAAGGTTCCAATGATACAACTATAACACTTCTGGGGTAGTTTTCTCCCAGTTTTCTTTCCTTTAGTCCTACCTCTACAGTCCCATTCCTTATCTTATGCTACCAGTTCCTAAGTTGTTTTTTATATTATGGGTTTTTGTGGATTTTTTAAGGGTTTTTGCTTTATTTTTTTATTTTTGAGAATTCCATGGTATAAATCATTCTATTTCTCAATTTCCCCCTCTTCTGGCTTAGAGTTTTCCTCCTTGGAGGCTGCTAAGGCAATTATTACTTGTCTCACTTTCCAGCGTCCAAGAGAATCTTGCTGCTGTCATCTCTCTGTTCTCCCTCTTTGTGCACTTCCATCTTTTTAAAAGCTCTATTTTGTAGCTTTTGTAGGGCTTCCAGAGGGTCAAAATTAGATGAATAATTTGTTTTAAAACTCACCCATCCGGGGCGCCTGGGTGGCTCAGTGGGTTAAGCCGCTGCCTTCGGCTCAGGTCATGATCTCAGGGTCCTGGGATCGAGTCCCGCATCGGGCTCTCTGCTTGGCGGAGAGCCTGCTTCCCTCTCTCTCTCTGCCTGCCTCTCCATCTACTTGTGATTTCTCTCTGTAAAATAAATAAATAAAATCTTAAAAAAAAAAAAAAACTCACCCATCCATCTGTCATTTTTCTCTGTCACTAGACAGTGGCTGCCTGCATTTCTTTCCAGCTCAGAAATAACCTTGTAAAACTGGCTCCTTCCGTTCAGCCACATTCATAAGACAAAACATTTCCATACCTTGGCATGGCTTTGCTCATATTCTACTCCAAGAACCAAGACATTACCTCAAGGCATCTTGACTTCAACTATGTAACTGGCTTGTCATGCAGAGGACGTAGGACTGCCTCCCTGCTTTCCTCACCTCTTTCCCTTTGCTGCCACTGCTGCTGCTGTCTGGGACCATTGCCAGTCCTCCACATCTGAGATGCACTGACTTGCACATCATTTACAGAAAGTTGGTGTCACTATCCCAGGGAAGACAGGTAAGCCAGCTTCAGAGAAAGAAGACAGTAACGAAATAACTTGCTCCTTGGGCTTAAACTTGTCAAGCAGTAATTCTGATATTTTGAATTCAACACACTGCCACTCTAATATTATTATTATTATTATTATTAATCATATGTGGGAAACAATGGTGCTGTGTATACAAGGAAAAGATGCTTAAAATTAGGAAAACAGACAAAATCTGCTTTCATTTTCCAGGTCAGCATAAACATTTTTAAAGGGTATTGGAACTCCTGGGTGGCTCAGTGGATTGAGCATCAGACTCTTGGTTAGGGCTCCGGTCGTGATCTCACGGTCGTGATATCAAGCTTTGTGTGGGGCTCCACGCTCAAGGCAGAGTCCTCTTCAGATTCTTCCTCCCTCTCTCTCTGCCCCTCCCTGCTTGCAACCACATGTGCATGCACACACGCTCTCTCTCTCAAATAAATAAAAAAAGATAAACTAAAAGGGTGTTTAGATTTTTCTCAAGATTTCTTTTTTTTTTTTTTAAAGATTTTATTTATTTATTTGACAGAGAGAGATCACAAGTAGGCAGAGAGGAAGGCAGGGTGGAGGGGGGAGCAGGCTCCTTGCTGAGCAGAGAGCCCAATGTGAGGCTAGATCCCAGGACCCCGAGATCATGACCAGAGCCAAAGGCAGAGGCTTAACCCACTGAGCCACCCAGGCACCCCAGATTTCTTTCTTTTGATGAACTTGCCCTCAGTTCAGTGGGGGGAACCAAGAGCCTCCCTACTTTTCTCATCTTCCTCCTTCCCTCTAGGCCTCAGTTTCTCCACTGATCTGCCTGATGAGGGAAGTAGAGCGGAAGATGAGCTCTGAGGTCCGTGTGAGCCCACAGTCTGGGCCCTTTGAGGGAGAGGAAAGGCTGGGTCATATCCTCAGACTGGACATCTCTGCCTTCCTCTGGAGCATGGGTTCCCGGGGGGGGGGGGGGGGATTTGCTTTATTCTCATCAGAGAAGACACAAAGCAGGAAGGGCAAGAAGCTCCTAAGAGACGACTTCTCACCCAGGGCACAAGGAGCACAGGGGCTGCTGGAGATGTTCAGGGCTCCCAAGAATTAGACAGAAGTTGGGGCTGGACAGTAGCTCTTGAATGCGCTCCAGTTACTGTCCCAGCCCCCCTAGGCTGCTCTGGGTGACCTTGGCCCACCTTCTGACTGTCCACAGCCACAGGTAGCCCCAGGGGGGCCCATGGAGTCATTCTGGCAGACCCCTCATCTGCCCACCGAGTCCCTGAACCATCTATTGCCTTTCCCTGGGATCCTGTGCCCCTAGGCTTGCTGTGTGGCCCATGGGGCGGAAGGAGAACCCACAGGAGCAGGGAAGCCAGACACTGGAACCACACAGGCAGCCCAGTGCCCACGATTCAAAGCCCCAGATGGGCTTGGACGCTTCGTTCCCAGACCACACATATGACTCCACACACAAATCAACGAAGGTGCCCTTGTGGACATGTTCAGATTTCTTCTCTTGGCCTTTTCCAGCCTCCATCATTCATTCACTCATTCATTCCTTCTTCAAAGCAGCTCCGATCATGGAAAACCCTTCTGCGCTGTGAAACCCTGCCTCTCTGTAAATTCCTAACTGGCCTTGGGCAGTGTGTCTCCTCTGTAACGTGAAGGGGTGCCGCGAGCTTTAGACATGCTGCAGGTAAGGTGCCTGAGGCCGCCGACAGAGTCTCCGCAGCGCAATCGGGCAGGAGACCATAAGAAATCTGGGCTTGCGTGACCCACAAATATAATTCCTTTGCAAAACAGGGCTCACAAGGGCTTTCCTGTCGCCGGGACAGTGAAGAGAAAGTTGATTGGCTTCCCCAAGGGCGACGTTCGCGCCTGTAGAAAAGAAGGGTTGTTCACCCTCGGCCCGGGGCGGGAAGACTAGCCCGGGAAAGTGGCAACAAGTCCCAGCACCCTGGGAGGGAGGGGCCGGCGCTGCAGCAGGAAGGGGAGGAGGGGACAGAGGAGGGGACAGGCCGGGCCAGCCCCGGCTCCCGGGCGCAGGGCGGAGCCCGGGACGGCGCACCCGCACGCAGGTGAGCTAGCCGGGGCGGAGCGCAGCGCAGCCGGTGCCAGGCTCGGGCGCCCACGGCCGCCGTTCCGAGCCACCGGCCACAGCCGATTTCCCCCACCGAGGCCGAGGCGCCCCGGAGCCATGGCCGTCCAGAACTGCTGGGTCGCAATCGTGCTGCTGGGGGTCCAGCTGCTGGGTGCCGTGCTCCTGCCGCGCGGAGCGGGTGAGTGCGGTGTGGCAGCAGCGGGTGGCGCGGAGTGGTGTTGGTTACCTGCAAGGAGGGTCCTGTCGGAGGGTGCGGCGGCGCCGAGGGACTCCCGGGTAAGGAGGAGGCCGATCCGAGTCGGGGGCGACGCAGTCGGGATGCACCGACGGCGCGGGATCCCCGGAACTGCCCGGTTCCAGGGCGCGCGGCGTCGGGCCAGGTGGCCGTGCCCTCCTGAGTTCCGAGCGACCTCGTCCTGGGCGCGGTACCTGGTAGTGTCCCCGAGGGGGGGGGGGAGCCCGGCCGTCGGAGGGGATGAGCCCCGCGCCCACGTCGCAGGAGAAAGAGCGCGCCCCGGCCGAGTCCCAGGAACTTCTGCGCACCTGGGGCCTCACGCGGGTGCTCAGTTGGGGGCGCCGGGGCTGGGCGTGGGGAGGGAGCTATCCCCTCCAGATCACCCTCCGCCTCCTCGCCTGGGCCAGGGAGAAGGTGCAAGAAAACTGTGGTTTGGCGCCCGATGGCCCCCCATCACCCTTGTCCGGGCCCGCACGCTGCATTCTAGCTCTCCCGAGGTTCGGAAATATTCATTTGAAAATGAAAGCGCCAGGCTGGAGAAGGCCGCCAGGCATCGGTGCCACGGAAGCGCCGCAGCCCCACTCCTCGCGCCCCTGGGTAGAGGCTGCACTTTGACCGCCCAAGGGGTCGGCGAGGGGGCGTTCCAGAGAAGTGTGACTTTCCAGTTGTTCCGGTTGGGGGCAGGGACCGCCACCTCCCCCTGCCTCTAAGAGCGGCCTGTGCCTGCGGGGAGGTGTCCTTCGGGTCCTGCAACTATCAAAACCAGAAACAAGTAGATGTCTTCCTGTACGAACTTGACTGGAGGACTTTCTCGAAACTAGCACAGCTGGTCTTTGGTTCTTCTTTGCCGCAGCTAAGGGGGGGGGGGGGGGGGGGTTTGGGGGGGGGGGGGGGGGGGGGGGGGGGGGGGGGGTTGTATTGGCAGATAGGTGGATTCGTGTGAATTAAGTTAAGGAATCGAGCCAAGCTGGTGCGGTGAACTTTGGCGTTCTGGCGAATGCCACCGTTACAAACCCACAGGAAAGCTTCCTGGTTTCTTCCTCCAACAACATCAGGAGACATTTGCTGCGGGGTTCATAGAATGTTTTAAGACCTCATTGGAAACCTTGCACATGTATGCATATTTGCTGTTAAACACATTTACTGTCAGACTGAATTCTCCAGATTTCCTTTAGAAAAAAAGTCAGTTTAAGAATAGAGTGATTTCGTGAGTGAAAATGTGTGTGTGTGCAAATATGTGTGAGAAAAATGCGTGTCCCATCACACTTGGGAGCTGTATGGAAATGGGAATTGTTTGAGATGTTTTGCATTGTCTGTGATACCCAGAACTCCTCCAGTAAGAATACGGTGTAAATCAACGCATTAGTTGTGAGGAGGGCGATATGCTGGCCTGAACTGGCCTCTGTTAATGCATCTGATTTCTCCTGTGGCCTGGAGAGGGGGCCATTTTGGTTTCTGGTAGTTCCAGTAGAATCCCTTCTTTCCAGGAAGTTCATGACTCTCGGAGACCTGTCTCATGGCTCAGGTGTGAATACCGGGAAGCCGAGCAACTTCCCACCTCACTTTCTTAAATCCCTCCCCAAAACTTCCCCAGTTCTGGGGTCCCCAAAACTGGCTCTGTGCGGCCACCTCTCGGGGCTGAACTGAGGACTGTGTCTTGGAGCTTAGACCTGTTGCGGAGTTAAAGCTGCTTTGCCTGAAGTCTTAGGAGTGGCCTAACGAGTAGGGGCCTCTGACGAGTTACTGGAGTCTGTCCGGAAAAGATGGAGACACGGCGAATTTGTTGTTTAAATCTCTGAACTCTGGGGCACCTGGGTGGCTCAGTCATTAAGAATCTGCCTTTAGCTCAGGTCATGAGTCCTGGGATCGAGTTCCACATCCAGCTTCTTGCTCAGCAGGGAGCCTGCTTCTCCCTCTCCCTCTGCCCCTCCCCCAGTCCCAAGAACTGCTGAGATACCAGAGTCTGGGTCATTGTTTTTTGCCAGAACTGTGAGAGTCATCGAACAATGTGTTCACTGACGCTCGATGCGTATATGTGTTCACCATTCTTCAGATTCAAGTGAGGAGCTGGCGGCTGTTGTCTGGAATGTGTAACTGGAAGGACTGAGGATTCTTCCTCTCCCTCACAGTTTCATGACATAGGGTCAGAGAGGGCTGTTCTGCAGACCGTAGGGGGCTGCTCTAGTGCTAGGCCATAAGGCTCAGCGTTCACCTCAGATGCTGCCATTTTGTCTGTGAAGTCTGTACCCTGCCCACACACACACTCTCTTCTGGGGGTTCTCCAGGCTCTCAAGGTAGCGGAAGAAAGTGGAAAACACCAATTAAAATGTTTCAAGTAATAAATAGTTATTGTAGAAACACTGATAATAAATACAACCAACATGAAAAAAAATTAATATGAGCAAAGTACCTTGGTCATTTTGGTGCAGTCTGATTGTGTGTGTGTGTGTGTGTGTGTGTGTGTAAAACCAAACATGGAACCAACCATTGTATGGCTTTCATCAGTCCCATTGGACATTTAAGTTGCTTTCCACTTTTCCTGCTAAAAAACAACATGTCCGACTATAGGGGACGGCTTATGTCAATTCTGATAGGTCTGTTCAGTGAAAAGATACTAAAAATTACACAGGCCAGGGATGACTGAGTGGCTCAGTTGGTTAAGGGTCTGCCTTCGGCTCAGGCCGTGATCCCAGGGTCCTGGGATAGAGCCCCACATCAGGCTCTTTGCTCAGGGGAGAGTTGCTTCTCCCTTTCATTCTCCCTCTGTACTCTCCCTCCCTCTCTCTTCTCTCTCTCTCTCTCAAATAAGTAAATAAAATCTTTTTAAAAAATCACACAGCACAGATTCTATGCTACGTGAAATGATGTTATCCTTGCGTTGTCGGGGTTATAAAACAGTATAAGCTGGATTAGCTCATTTGGATATGTCTGAGAATGGGTTCTTGTTCACTATGTTGTTCTGTACTTTCTTGATGATTCTGACTGAAACCCTGGAAATAAAATTGCTGGCATGAAGAGTAGAGAAAATGTTCATGTGGATCTGTCCTCCCCCGTGGCCCTGTGGCAAGCTCGTTCTATGGCCCTGGTGTGCGTTCCAGCCAGCATGTGCGAGCGATTTTTGTCGTTGCCAAAAATCAACCAAACCAAACAAAAGAACCCCAGGGGCACCTGGGGGGCTCAGTCGGTGAAGCGTCTGCTTTCAGCTCAGATCATGATCCCAGGGTCCTAGGATCAAGCCCCACAGCAGTGGGCTTCCTGCTCTGTGGGGGTCTGCTTCTCCCTCTCCCTCTGCCTCTTGTCCCTACTTGTGCACACTCCCTCTCTCTAATAAATAAATAAAATCTTAAAAAAAAAAAAAAACAGAACTGAATCCCTTGGCTTATATCACAAGCCTCACCTGGGATTCTACACAGCAGGGCTAACTTGGGTTTGGATAGAGGAGGGGGTGGAGTTTGCTTGTCGGAGGGACTCAGGATTGAGCTCAAGGTGGGTGGGGCAGTGGGGGGGTGGTGACAAGACCCCTGCTATGAAAGACTCACAGCTAAGGCTCTCCACCTGACTGATTAAGAAAAGTTCATACCCTTTAATTATCATTTTAAATTATAAAAATTATCCCACAATCAAATTATTTCAAACCACTTCCGACAGCCTTGTAATTAGCCCTTCGCCTTCTCCTAGGCAGCTGGCAATGTTCTTGACAAGCAGGCCAGGAGAGCCAAGTTTCCTACCTCACCTCCCTGTAGCCTTGGTTTTGTAATCAGCACATCATGTTTTAAAATCACTAACTACTACTTGTCATAGCTAACACATATGAAGCATCTGTTCTGGGCCAGCCACCCTTCTGAGTATTTTATATGTAAGCATGTCTCACTTACCATCACGTATTCATTCTCTAAATTTTTAAAAAAGATTTTATTGAGCTATTCGTGAGAGAGAGAGAGAGAAGGAGGTAGAGGCAGAGGGAGAAGCAGAGTCCCCAGTGAGCAGGGAGCCTGATGTGGGGCTCAATTCCAGGACCCCGGGATCACAACCTGAGCTGAAGGCAGATACTTAACCAAATAAACCACCCACACACCCCTGACTCATTCTTTAAAACCAGGCATTCTGCATGAAAACACTAACTGATGCCCTATGTCTCATTATTTCTTATGGGAAAAACTATAAAAACCCAAACCCCCAGCCATTTCCAAAAACATAATGAAACAGAAAGACACCCATCCATAATGAACAGCTGGTTCTGTTCAGTGTAAAAGACAGAAGACATCACTTCTGGATGGCCAAACCATTTATGTGGTTCTCTGTGGACTGCTGCTTTGTGTGTAGTAACTTGCTGGACACACCCACCCCAGTTGATGCCCGGGGTATCTCCCCCAGACCCTGACACGCCTCCTATTGTATTTGCAATGTACGTCGAGACCTTCTGAATATCATTTTGTTTTAAATGTTCTGTTGGTCTGTTTCCTCGATGGACACTGGCCAGAAAGAATTGTGATGGATGAAATAAAATTTGAGTCATAAAAACTAAGCCTGGGTGGCTCAGTCCGTTGGGCAGGTCAAGGTCATGATCCCAGGATCCTGGGATTGAGCCCCTCATCAGGCTCCCTGCTCAGTTGGGAGCCTGCTTCTTCCTCTCCCTCTGCTGCTCCCCCTGCTTGTGCTCTCTCTCACTCTGTCAAATAATTAACAAAATCTTTTAAAAAATAAGCTAAATAAAAACTAAGCTGTTTTCTCCTGAGAAAATGTAAATTGAGGAGGTGTTCTTGAGGAAAACTGCTAGCCTTTTACCCCTCCGTCCTCAAGCCAAGTACCCCCACAAAGACCCCTGTATTGAGGGGCACAGGCAGGTGAAGTCACTTGCCCAGGGTTACCCAGCTGGTAGGTAGTGATGCTAAGATGGCAGCCCAGGTAGCCTGACCATAGAGCCTGGCTCCTGTCACCTGTGCACAGTAATAACTCCTGCACGCAATGGGACTCCTGAAGACAGCTTTTGCTAGTCCCCTCAGAGACAGACATGTCCTTTCACTTAAAACAAAACAAGCAGGGGGCACCTGGGTGGCTCAGTGGGTTAAGCCTCTGCCTTCAGCTCAGGTCATGATCTCAGGTCCTCTGCATTGGGCTCTCTGCTCAGCAGGGAGCCTGCTTCCTTCTCTCTGCCTGCCTCTCTGCCTACTTGTGATCTCGCTCTGTCAAATAAATAAATAAATAACATCTTTAAAAAAAGAAAAAAGGCAACACTTACTGAGTGCTGTGCTCATATTTGTTCTGGGGATGTGTATGTGCTTTTAATAGTCAAAGAGTTTCAAGACTGCACTTCCAAAACACCTGGACACGGTAAAAAAATTTCAAAGAGAACGAAGGGCTATGTGGACAGACGCACACGCCTGTCCACCTCTGAGGCCAGGCTTTGTCCCGGAAGCAGCCATGGTTTCTTGTGCATTGTTCCTGAGCTGTTCAATACATGTACAAGTTTACAAACGCATGTCCCTTCCTTTTTTACACAGCAGGAGCCTAACCATAGTATACAGGATAGGAAGGGTCTCACATGCGTCTTGATTTTGTCCATCTTGTGCTCACTCCAGATCATAACATATGGGGGGGGTGTCTTCCTTTTTGACAGCTGCATAATATTCCTTTGCAATGGGCACACCATGTCATATTTCACCAGCCCCTTTCTGGTGGATTGTTTCCAGTCTTTTGTCTTTATTTATTTAATTTTTTTAAGATTTTGCTGATTTATTTAAGAGAGAGAGAGAGAACACGAGCAGGGGGACGGGCAGAAGGAGAAGGAGATGCAGGCTCCTCCACTGAGCAAGGAGCCCAATGCAGGGCTCAATTCCAGGACCCTGAGATCATGAGCTGAGGCAAAGTAAGACCCTTAACCTACTGAGCCACCCAGGAGCCCTGGTTTTCTGTTTTTATAAGCAGAGTGTCAGTAACTATATTTTTGGTTGACTTTGTTAGGCATAGAGGCAAGTTTACCTGTGGGTGAAATTCCTGGAGGAGGGAACTACTGGGTCAAAGAATTTGTACAGAAAGTATCAAAGAACGCATGGAGCAAAGTGATTAACAGAAGTGAGACAACTTGCCCAAGGTCACTGCTAATGAGTGGTGGTGCTTATCTGTGAATCTGGGCAGACCCATTTCAGAGTGTAGGCTCTGCCCCTCCTCCACGCTGCTGTTTGTTCCTTCCTTTCATCTTTCCAGTTGAAACTAACCAAACATTTTAGGGGAGAAACGTTTCAAACTTCCATCTAAATATTTACTTTTGGCTACGTGCTCAACGTGCCCAGAGTCCTATGTGTCAAGAAGATGGAGGCCAGGCATAGGTTCTGATAGCACTTCACGTTGACACTGCGGATCATTTGTTTTTACTAACTCTTTACATAGGTGAGTCTCATGGTTAAGGTGTAATACACACTGAGCTGCTGTAACACACACACCCAAATGTGAATCATGGCTCAAACACAACAGATATGTATTTCTCACTCATATAAGATCCCAAACAGGGGATCCCCTCCAAGCAGTGATGAGGACCCAGGCCCCTTCCACTTTCTTGCTCTGCTATTTGCAACGTGTGGCTTCCGTGCTCATCTGCATTAAACTGACAGAAGGCAGAAGAACACAAAGGGGCTCATATGGAAGGTTTTTATGGCCCGAGCATGAGAGTTGTTCCACATCATTCATGCTGCCATTCTTTTGACTAAAGCCATCCCACTGGAAGGGAGAGTGAAATATAATCTAGGTGTGACCCTGGAAGAAGTTAGCATTGTCCATTTAGCAGGCAAGGCAGTGGGCAAAAATGGGGAAAGCACCAGGCTTAGAGAGTCAGGACATGTGGTGGTGACGTCAAGCTTGTCAACGGTGAGCTTTAGGATGTGCGAAAGTTGCCTCGCCTCTCTGGGTCTCGGTTTTCCGATCTTTAATGTAAGGGCTTAGACCATGCAGAGGAAGCACCAGCCCTAATGCTTTATGAGCCGACCAGCCCTAATGCTTTATTAGCTGATTTAAACCAAAACTGATCTGTGGGCCTGCTGGAAAGCGCTGAGCTCACAGTGCCTCCCTCTGCGCTGCTGGCTCTTGGCCTCTCCCCAACCATGGCTGTCACGCTGCCCAAAAGTCGGGTGTCTCTCTGGGTCCAGGAGATGCCTCCATCCCTTCACACTCAGGGGCTTTATGCC
>NC_081558.1:15453435-15484162 GCF_022355385.1 Mustela nigripes | reverse complement strand
GGCATAAAGCCCCTGAGTGTGAAGGGATGGAGGCATCTCCTGGACCCGGAGAGACACCCGGCTTTTGGGCAGCGTGACAGCCATGGTTGGGGAGAGGCCAAGAGCCAGCAGCGCAGAGGGAGGCACTGTGATATGTCGCTGCTCCCGCTGGGGCATCTGGGAGCACTGGCTTCGGGAGGATTCAGCAGTGTTGATGGGCTCTCCTCCCTGCTGAGCGCTGTGGGACGAGTCTGACTCGAGTTGGACCTTGGAGCATCTCCAAGGCACAGACCCAGCCCTGCTCAGTCACCATGGCCTTCTGGGTTCTTGCTTACTGCTGCATGGCCCCTGTCCCCAGACCCTGTATCCCCAAGGGTTCAGGAAACTGGTGGAAGGAAAAGGAAGCCGAGAAATGGAAGAATTTGAACCAGAAGTCTCACTGGGCTCCCAGTTACCTGCTAGATTTGTGGAAGCAAGCCCATTTAGACAAGCATTGGAATAGGGCAGAGCTTGGTTCAAATCCTGACTTCCCCACCTCTTAACTAGGCTGCTTGGGCTAGTTACTTAGCCTCCCCAAGTCAATGTCCTCAGTTCCAGGTGGGCACATGGCAGCACCTTGTGGGTAGCTAGAAGTCTGTATGAAATCACGTCTGTAAATCACTCAGCAGGTCAGGTCTGGCCTCAAACAGATTCCTCAGTTAACAAGAATTGCTATTTCTTTGATCATTTGAGTTGAACCCAAGAAGAACTTAGAGATTTTCAAAAGCAGGTGACCTGGACAGAGCTGCCAGGCACCCAGTCTGTGTAACCAGGTCACTCGTGGGGAACATTTTGGTTGTTCTCAGGCCTCTGCTATCCCTCGCTGTGCTTTGGTTACTGTCCCGGCAGAGGTGACTTCGGGCATGTGTGAGGACATCTCGTGGGAAGTTCCTAGAAGTGAAGCTGCTGGACTAAAAATGGCAAGAAGTCAGGGCGCCTGGGTGGCTCAGTGGGTTAAGCATCTGCCTTTGGCTCAGGTCATGATCTCAGGGTCCTGGGATTGAGCCCCACATCGGGCTCTCTGCTCAGTGGGGAGCCTGCTTCCCCCTCTGTGTCCCTCCACTCTGCTCGTGCTCTCTAGTGTTCTTTCTCGATCTCTCTCAAGTAAATAAATAAAATCTTTAAACAAATAAATAAATAAAAATGGCAGGAAGTCATCGCCAGTGACACTAGAACAAGTTTTTTAAAAATTTGTTTGTAAGTGAGCACCTACACACACACACACACACACACACACACACACACACACATTTTCTGTTAGCCAAGAAACTGACCAGACCAGTTGTGTGTAACTTTAACGCCACACCCAGTTTCTCTGCAAAATGAATGAGAACATGCCAGTAGGCTTCTGAGGGTTATAGCTATTCTTGCGAGCAGGTGTCATACACAGAGACTGGGCTGGAACGTGCCACGGAAGCAGAGCTGGACCCCCTGCCCCTCCCTTTAATCCCCTCCGAGAGATCAAGGAGGGTTACCCAACTGGCTTAGAAATTGCTGACAATCTTATCAGGCACTTCAGCTTGAGGCTAAATCTGTGGGGAGCAAGTTCTCAACTTGTCTGAACATAGAAGACGTTTTTCGAATTGTAAGCGGTGCTTGGGTCACCTTTCAGAAGCCCATCACCACCCAATACAGCCGAACACTCACATCCACACCTTCCAGTTTCCCTGGTCTGTGCCTGTGTGGGGAAACACAATCCAAGTTCTAGCGTAGAACCTGAGACCTAAGGAAGGTGTGTCCCACTGGCACCTGGAAGCCCCATCTTCTGCTACATGTCCTGGGAGCTGGAGACGGGAAACAACCCAAATGTCCGTCATTAGAAGCCTGATTAAAGAGATTATGGTACATCCCAGCAGCAGAATGCTACATGGCCATTTAAGGTTATCTAAGGGTTACTTTCAGTGCACAGATGTGGAGGGACCCCCAAGATATATTACGGACAGGAAAATGTATGGTTCAGAACAGTGAGTAAAGTACGTTGCCTGTTAGCAAAAGGAACGGAAATAAAATAAAATCAGTGTGGCATATAGATATAAACTTATATATTCAGGGAGCGCCTGGGTGGCTCAGTGGGTTAAGCCTCTACCTTCGGCTCAGGTCATGATCCCAGGCCCCTGGGATCGAGTCCCGCATAGGGCTCTCTGCTCAGCAGGGAGCCTGCTTCTCCTCATCTCTCTCTCTGTCTGTCTCTCTGCCTATTTGTGATCTCTCTCTCTCTGTCAAATAAATAAATAAATAAAAATCTTAAAAAAAAAAAAAAAACTTAATATATTCAGAAATTACCTATGTAAGGATACGCAAAAAGCAGGATCACTGGTTGCCCCTAACAAAACCCCCCAGTTCACGGTAAAATTAAGACTTTTCAAAACTCATTTTTTCACTGTGTGCTTCATGTATTATTTATCTAAATGTAAAATATTTTCAGCTTTATTAAGCTAAGATATACAGACCACAAGATTCAACGATCTCAATGGCACTATTCAATGAGTCTTGTCAAATGCCTGATTGAACTTTCCCACCACTCTGCAAAGTTACTCCAGAGTCCTTGGCCATCAGTCCCTGCACAACCGTTAATTTGCCTTGTAGCACCAAAGTTTTGCCTTAAAAATGATCTTAAGTTAGAAAAATTTTTTTCAAAGCCAAATATGAGTGTAGCAGTCAATAGTTTTGTTTAAAAAAGGGTTTTGTGAATGTAAATACTGACTTCAGAAAGTCTGAAGTTGCTTCCCGTAAGAATTTGGTTGTATAGAAGGACCAGAATAGATGTATGAAGTCACTAGGAATTGGGGAAATCACAACCAAAGCTGCCTTCTCCACACAGAGCGACTTTTCTTGAAGAGCAAATTGCTCCTTCTCTCCCCCTGTCCACTCTTAGAGCCCAGCACTGAGCAGGCTTAGGGAATTTGATTTTTGCCTAAGAAGTCTTTGAAGGATCTGGCACAGTCTTAGGCCATTAGGTAATAAATCCCATCCATTCCACAGACCTTGGAGGCCCCCTGTGCTAGGCGGTTGACATACAGAGGTAGGAAACCCTAGTCCCTCACTCTCCAGGGACTTACCATCCAGAAGGGATTCAAACATGTACCCTGGGGGCTACAAATTAGAGACCTAGAGGCCTTGGTACAGTTCTGTTTGGTGTGTTTTGGGCGGGGGGGAGCTGAATTACAAAGGATTTAGTAAAGCATGCACCTCTGATTCAACCAATGTCCTATGTTGGCCTTTCTCGTTTACATTGCCTGCCTGGTACCTGAAAGCATGAGTTTGAAACACTGTCCAATATGCTAAGTACGCTCAAAAGATATATGGAGGGCGCCTGGGTGGCTCAGTGGGTTAAAGCCTCTGCCTTCAGCTCGGGTCATGATCTCAGGGCCCTGGGATCAAGGCCCGCATTGGGCTCTCTGCTCAGCGGGGATCCTGCTTTCCACCCCCCTCTCTCTTTTTCTGCCTACTTGTGATCTCTGCTTGTCAAATAATTTTTTTAAAAGATATATGTATAATAACTATAGTAAAGGTTGGGGATGGAGACCAGCTTTCATAGGCAGGAAAAGAGAAGGAGGCGGACAAGGTGTTCCGGTGTCTGAGATGTTTGGGACATCATAACAAACCGTGAGGAAGACTCTGGGTTGGAAGTGTGGCTCTATCATTCATGGCCAATAATCCCACAGTGTTTTTCCGAGATTTCCAGAGCATTTTCCCACCATCTCTGAAAAGATGACTTGCTAAGTGATCCACTACCTGGAAAATTGTATTTAAGGGTGATTCTTCAACATCCAGGTGGCCAACACAAAAAGATGCCCAGCATCACTCATCATCAGGGAAATGTAAATCAAAACCACAATGAGATCTCACCTTACACCTGTCAGAATGGCTAAAATCAAAGCCACAAGAAACAACAGGTGGTTGGCAAGGATGCAGAGAAAGGGGAACCCTCATAACACTGCTGGGAATGCAAACTGGGGTAACCACTCAGAAATGGTATGGCGGTTCTGCAAAATGTTAAAAATAGAACTACCCTAGGATCCAACAATCATACTACTAGGTATTTACCCAAAGAATACCAAAGTACTAATTCAAAGGGATACACGCACCCTGCTATTTATGGCAGCATTATCTAAAACAGCCAAATCATGGAAGGAACTCAAGTCTCCATTGATTGATGAATGGATAAAGAAGATGTAGTATATACATATACAGATACACATATTTATACCACATCCTATTTATCTATCTAATACCTATATATACCATACTCACAGACATGCACATGTACACAATGGAATATTACTGGGTCATAAAAAAGAATGAAATCTTGCCATTTGAAACAACACTGATGGAGCTAGAGGGTACTATGCTAAGTGAAATAAGTCAATCAGAGAAAGACAATTATCATATGATCTCCCTCCTATGTGGAATTTAAAACCCAAAACAAACATGCAGAGACAGAGGAAAGAGAGAAAGAGACAAACCAAGAAACAGACTCAACTATAGAGAATAAACTGCTGTTACCAGAGGGGAGGTGGGCTGAGGGATGGGGGAAGCAGGTGATGGGGATTAAGGAGTGCAGTTCTGATGAGCATTATATGAACGTGTTGAACCACTCTGTTGTACACCTGAAACTAATATTACACTCTATGTTGACTAATTGAAATTTAAATAAAAACTTAAAACAAGTAGTGATCCTTCAATATGATTTATAACTGGAGACCAACTATAATAATATAATAATATAAACAGAATGAACTTGAGAGTTTGTTTGGAGGTTCTAGCAGGGGAGCGCAGCTACTCGTATACCCTTGACTGAAGAACGGTCCTCTCCTCTTCGACCGAGCACGCAGCTTCGGGAGGGACGCACATGGAGCGGTGAGGGAGGAAGAGGACACCCGCCTAGCCAGCCAGATCAGCCGAATCAACCCTGGCGATCAGTGGGGTGACAGGATGTCGCAGCCAGATCGCCCTCACATTCAACAGAATGTACTTGAATGAGGAGCAAATGCCTCATTGCACTGGGATTTTCTAGTTGGTTTTGTTCCCATCTTCCTCTTCCTTGATAGTAGCACTTAGCCGTAGGACCAACTCCTACTGTAAAGAAGGAATATGGTTCATGAAAAGGAAAGTGCTCTAAGCCACAGTCTCTTCTCTCTGCATCTTTCTTTCACCTGCCAACACGATGGGCTCTGGGGCCAGGCTCCTCAAAACCCTCATCTCGGCATTCTTGGTCCACCAACCTTGTTTTTTATCTCCCTGAATTTTTAGCGTCATGGCCTTGAGATCACTGGCTAGTCCCAATCCTGGCACTGCCCAGGTGCCAATATGATCGTCCTTGTTGATGTCACTTGTTCCATGGTGGTTGAACCCCTGTAATACCCATCCTTGTGGACTTAAGACCTTCCATGTCAATATCTTCTGCAGCATCCATCCTCATGGACATAGCACCTTCCATAACCACCGTTCTTCTTTAGTGGCCCTCCTCAGTGACATCTTCCATAATGGTTGATCTTGTTGACATAACACCTCCCATAATCACCACACTCTGATGTCCTGTATTCTCTAATGGCCCACCTCATTGACATAACACCCCTTGGGAACTGTCCTAGCCCCTGTGGGTGAGGAAAGTATGTGTCTGTCTGACCCCAAAGATTTCCTGGAATGCACCACCTTCTTCTGCTGACCCATTTTACTCGGGGCGACCTGGTTTGCCAGAGAAATCACTTTGTTGACCTGGCCTGTGGTCGTTTGAGAGAGCTTCATTTGGAGACTTATTGTCCAAGTCAGGCTGTGTGGGTTGACACCCCCCTGCCCTTTAAGAATGTCGGAAACATGAATAACAGCAAGTGGTACTGATCCCTAATCCCTAAAACAAGAGATTCAAATAGAAGGATGTGTTCCCAGTTGGCTGCCCTGGCTCTTGCCAGGTTGATCACCCACCCTTCCCGGTTATGTCCCCCTGAGTAACCAAGAGTTTGGGCCTTTGCAGTTAAGAAACTGGTAGACCTGTGGACCCCCAAAGACCATTGCACCCCTCTCTCAGCTCCACTTGGTGAAGGCTGACATCCCCTGGTTGCAGATGCTGCTGTCGGTCCTTTTGGTTGGGGCAAGAATGGAGTGAGGGGTGAGTCAGCTGGTAGTTATCCTCCAGAGTGTAGATCGCTGCCGGAGCATCAGGAATCAAGATAGGAGAGGAGGTGGTGAGGACATCAGAGATGGCAGGTGGAGCAGACATCATCCCTTGCCAAGGATTTTTAGTTCATGAGGAGGGTTGGGATCAAGGCTCTGTGGGGGCAAGATGATGGGCCAAGAGAGGGGCTCAAACTAGGCACGCAGGCTTGTTTTAGATGACTAAGCTCCTGCCTCCCTCCAGAGCACAGTGTACGGTCCTGGGGCCTCTGCACTAGGGCAAAGGGCATCATTGATACTTGGAGTGGATGTTGGAAAAGCAAACATGATACTCCTCTCTGTGTTGGTGGTGGTGTTACACACTGAAGAAGCTCCCCCCCAGCCATGGTTGGAGCGAATGCTTTGGTCGCGGCTGCCCAGCAGCCTATGACCTTGAGGGTGGCTATCTTGGAATAGCAGCCATGCATGGGCTCCAGAGTCAGTCAGTCCTGGGTTTGAATCTTCCCTGTGCATCTCCCCAGCTGTGATTGTGAACGGTTTGCCTAAAGGATATGTGTAGAAAGTACCTGGCATGTGGCAGATACCAAACATGTGGGGATGGTAGGTACTGGCCATCATTCCTGGAGGCCATCTCCCACCGGCCCCCAGCTCTGGCCAACCCCTACACAGCCTAACACTTCTGGGCTCTTGGGGTAGTAAGGTCAGGCTTCCCACTGGCTCTCTTTCTCTCTAACATCTGGTTTTCATCTGAGGACCCTCTCCTTGCTCTCACTCTGCCCACAGGGCCAGGTGAGATGACCAGCCGTGAGCTCTCTCGATCCCAGCATCAGCTTCCCTCTGACGCACTCCTCCACCACCCTCCCCAGAACCTTCCAGCATCTGGACACTGAAGTTTTACGGTGAATACAATGGGTTTAAACATCCTCGTGGGTGTACACTTCCAGAAAAGCTGTCCACTTGATATAACACCATAATGGTAACTCAGCTCTGAAGGGAAGGCTCTAGGGAGCCTGGGTGACTCAGTCAGTTAAGCATCTACCTCTTGATTTCCACTCAGGTCCTGATCTAAGCATTGCGAGATCGAGCCCCCATATCAGGCTCCACACTTAGTGGAGTCTGCTTCTCTCCCTCTGCCCTTGCCCTCTCTCTCTCTCTCTGTTAAATAAACAGATCTTTAAAAAAGAAGAAAAAGGAAGGATCCACGTCCTAGACAACACTGTATACTTATCCAAACCTCTTTTCTTGAGCAGCTCAGCAGGTCCTGCCTGGTACTCCATCTGGTTACAAGTTCTATACTAGTTTTCTACTGCTGCATAACATAAATTATCACAAATTTAGTGGCTTACAACAACACCCATTAATTAGCTTACAGTTCTGTAGGTCAGGAGTCCAGATATGATGTGGGTAGTTTCTCTGCTCCTTCTCCCTAGGCTAAAATCAAGACGTTGGCCGGGCTGTGTTTTTATCTAGTGCTCTGGTGCTCTTCTAAGCTCACATGGTTGTCGCAGAATTCAGGTCTTTGTGGCCGTAAGTCTGGGATCCCCTCTTTCCTCAATAGCTGAAAGCTGTGCCTGCTCACAGCAGTTAGCTTCCCGCACCCACGCTCCTGGCCATGTGGCCCCCTCCATCTTGAAAACAAGCTACAGAGAATTCCTTTCACACTTCAATTCTCCTTCTCCAGGAAAAGCCCAGATTCTTTTAGGGGGACTCAACTGATGAGGTCAGGCCCACCAGGATAACATTGACCTGACCCTACAATACCACCTGATCACGTGATATCCAATCATATTCAGAGCCCCTCCCACTCTGAAGTGGAGGAGAACAGATAGGGTGTGGGTCTTTGGGGCCATCTTGAAATTCTGCCCACCACAGGGTTCAGAGGTCCCGTAGGGGGATGGAGGTGTGATGGTGGCCATCTCCTGAGTAGTTAATGTTGGGGAGGAGTCAAGATGGCGGAGAAGTAGCAAGCTGAGACTGCTTCAGCTAGCCGGAGATCAGCTGAGTAGTTAATGTTTGGGGCCAAATAGTACAGATAAAAACCCTATGCCTTAAGGAAGTAAGATGGCTTTTCCCAAGCAGAGCAGCCAACCATGGCCCCAGAGATGACTGGAGAGACTTAGTGCATGAGGAGAGAGTGTTACTCACATCGGGCTGAGTGACGGAGGCAAGACTCGTGTGGCCCCTGGCACAGGTCAGGCCTTAATAGAATCTTCTCCCCTGTGCCCTTCCCTGCCCCCTCTGGAGCAGCTCTTCAAAGCTGCAGGTTTGAACTAAATCAAAAGTAGGTGTTTTAATAATGAAACATTTCCCCATTGCTCTCCGAACTCCATCTCTTAACATAAATTTTGAGGGACAGTGAATAATAAGGTGGAAAGGGGCTCATATAACTTTCTAGAAAAAACCATTTTATTTTATTTTATTTTTTAAAAGATTTTATTACTTTATTTGTCAGAGAGAGAGAGAGAGAGCACAAGCAGGAGGAGTGGCAGAGGCAGAGAGAGACGCAGGCCCCCCGCTAAGCAAGGAGCCCAACGTGGGACTCGATCCCAAGATGCTGAGATCATCATGACCTGAGGCATAGGTACCCTCTCAACTGACTGAGCTGCCCAGGCACCCTGGAAAAACCCATTTAAACTAAACTGATTTCACTTTAACCAATTCGTGGCTTACGTTCAGACAAATAAGAGAGTTTTCTTGTCTCTTGGCCCTAATCACCAAGGAATGCAGGCCTGTCAGAACACTTGGTCACCATGGCCCATCGTTGGGTCTGCAGCACAGAGAAGGTCAAGGTGGCGGAGCCCAGCTGGTAGCTAGCAGGCTGAGTGACCACTTTGCAAAGAAATGCTCCTGCTTCTTTTTCATACCCTTTTGCCATCTTTTGAGTTTTCTAGTTATTGACATCATTTTTCATGTAAAGAAATATTTCTCCTCCCTTCTCCCAAGGCGAATATCGTGTGTACATATGAATTGGAGCCTGTGTGTCATTTTGCTCGATTTGGGGTTGTTATTGAAATCAGTGGTTAGCGATTCTCGGGTTTAGAAGTGAAGCACACTGACTTGATACCCTGTGAAATTAAGACACAAAAAAACAAATACGGAATTACCTTCTATGAGGTCCATAGAGGAGCCAGATTCCCAGAGACAAAGTAAAATGGCGGGCCAGGGGCTGAGGGAGGGAAACTGAGACTTGGTGTTTAATGGAGACAGAGTTTCAATTTGGAAAGTTGGGGAAGTTCTGGAGATAGATGGTGACAGTTGTCGCAGAATAACATAATTATACCTAAGGCCACTGAACAGTACACTTAAAATGATTACCGTGGTAAAGTTTCTATTATGTATACTTTACCACGATTTTTTAATGGGGGGAAAATGTTTGGAGTGTCTATTTGTGGATAGTGGAAGGATGAGTCGTCTCTTCCATTTTTTTCTTTTTACCACAATTAAGAAAAAAATCAGTGAAACGCCTTATGATACCAAGGCTTGCTTTGTAAATGTACCTGCCAGCGCATCTGCTTCTAACCCTGTCCTTGGAGGAAGCCCTGCCACACCCCACAGTGCCCCTCTGCAGGGTCCTACAAGCCTGACTCACCACGCCTTCAGGCTTCAATCTGAGGCCAAACCATCTTTTGTCTTCCTTCTTCAGAGCAGGGCAAACTATGGTTGGTTGTAGCCAGAAGTGTGAGTGTCTCCAAGAGCCTAGGACCTGGAGGACAGAGACTTTGAAACTTTTGTGGTCGAGCCCCTGTGCCCAGCACCCTGCAGGCATAAAGTGGGACCCAGAATGGGCCTCTCATCAGGGCAAGTTTCAAATATCCTTTTTTTTTTCTTTTGAGTTCTAAAAATTGTTTTATTGAGGCATACAAGAAAATACATAAATGTTGAGTATGCAGCTTGCTACATTTACCATATGTATATACATACACATTTATACGTGTGTGTGTGTGTGTGTGTGTGTGTGTGTCCTTCCTGTACCCCAGAGTTTTTCTTCTTCCCCCTTCCTTAGTTAATACCTGTCTCCCAGGCGATCACTGTTCCGGAATCTAAGCACAGATTGGTTTTGTCTTCTGGAACTTGATACAATGGAATCCTACAACATGTAGTCTTTCCTGTGTGGATTCTTGTGCAAACATCTCCCTGTTAACTTTGTATCCAAAAAAACTGAACAGTTCATCTCTATTGGCAAGGCGGGGCCTCTGGAACAAAATACTCTAGGGCTGGAACATTAAAGAAATTGGAGATCCAGCAGCTTCTAAACGTTTAGCAGTGGGGAACAGGGAACTCTGAGCCCGCTGTCCCGTGTATGTCCGTGAGCGCGCATACAGATGGGTTTTATGATCGGCTCCTTTGATCCTTCCCCCACCCATCCTTGTGATCTTTAGCGACTTTCACGGTCATGGTAACTCACACTTCAGGGTCTTGACAAAACGAATCTTTTTAACATTTCACAAAATGTAAATGTGATTTAAGCCAGCCTTATGGCATGTTAGCATATCATGAATTATTCACAGCGGTCATCAGCTGAGTTATGTTTGTTGTTTAATTCTCCAAGCCCCACCTTCAAAATCTATTACGATGCAATTTTTTTCTTCCTCTGCGGCCCTCTTTGAAATCATTCCTTTACCCGGTGCATTTCGATTCAATCTGGAGTGATATGTGAAAAGTCCGCAATTTGGGTTGGCCACAGTTCCAGAGAGATTTATACAACGATGAATCCATTTGGTCCAGACTCTGGCCTGGACAGTTGGCAGCCTGGTTGTGGGTCTCTAACATGCATCTCTAATAAGGTGTGTTTTCTTTGATCATAAAAGGGAAGGATACAGACGAAGGGTTTGGATATGCACACCCATCACCGCGTTAGAGAAATAATTCAGAACACCAGCCCTACAGACCGTTCCTTGCTAGTGTCCCCCTCAGAGAATCGTTCGGTTACTTTAGAAAATAAACAACTTGCATCAGTGCGCATCAATTTCTTTCCTGAAGAGTTTGGGGATTAAGAGCAGGAAATGAATGGAAGTAACAGTCCCCTGCTCTGATCAACTGTTCCAAGAAGTTGGATTGACTAGGAGGACTCACAAGTTGTTTTTAACATTGCCCTTTGAACTTTAGGTTACCATGTCCTCTAGGATTGCTCCCAGAGCCATGGAAATGGTAAACAATTTTAAAGCAAACCATGGGTCTCTTTCACTGAGTGGATGGGAACATGATATCCTTGGAACCCTGAAATCCCCAGATGTGACTCGGGAAGGCGGGCCCAGCCTTGTTCTTCTTTGATGCTGGACAGCAGCCCACCTTGCGTCCGGTGGCCGGAATCCGCCTTCATCGAAACTGCAACAGCAAGTTGTCTTTGACCCTTCCTCCACCATTGTGTCTGCCTTCTTCCCTTCCCTGACCTCCCCAGTGCATGCCTGTGTCACAGCCCCCCCCTCCACTTTCCCTGGTGGGAGGTGACATTTATTCATCCCCAGGCTTTTTATTTTTAACTGTGGTCAATGTCCAGGCCTTGCAGCTAGATTAGCTGATCGCTGCAGTGTTTAGCACATGAGCTTAAAGTTGGACCCTTACCTTTGGAGAACGTGTAACCTCTAAGCACGGCGGGCAAGTTCTTATGGCAACCTGTGGCCCAGGCTCCTCAGCTGGGAGGTGCCCGTGCTATTTGGAGCTGGAGAATGGTCACCTGTCCCGTTATCCACCTCTTCCTCCAGACTTCCAACAGTAGCCTGAAGCATCCCCCACCTGGTCCTAATCACCGCACTTGCCCCAGCATCTTCATGGGGCTGCCTTGTGGGTGGCCATCATTCCACATCCCTTTGTCCTGCAGCAGGCTGCTTTGCTCCAGCCAACCCGGGGAGGGAGGCAGGTGGCGTGGAAGAGGGGACAAGGTGGTGGTGGGAGGTGTTGGTATGTTTTATCAGGTCCTGCTTAATGTCCACGCCAATGAAGAAGAACAGGTGAGGGTCTTTAACTGGGAGCAGGCATTCCTTGCCAAGCTAAACCCGGGTTGAGATGTAGCCACTCCAGCTAAACGAGAAGGAAATTCGGTAGATGGGGATTTGGGGGATTCTGTTCAACTGAGGTCTGATTGTTGCCTCTTGAGTCTCACTAACGGTAGCCTTGAGAAATGGGCCCATGAGTCGGGACTTCTACAGGACCTCCCACCAAGACCTGGCCCTAGCTCTTGATTCCCGGCATGCTCTACCAGAAACATGGCTCCTCTTCCTTTGCCACCAGCTTAGCCACATCCCTCTCATCCCACAAGCCCAGGCAGACCCCATCAAGCTGCAGAAGAACCGTTAGCACCTAAACATGTCAATTTCCCTTCCTGGCGCTGGGAGCTGTGCAAAAAGATGCACAAAAAAAGGAACCACATCCCAAACATCTCACAAGTTCCAGGGAGGTATAAATCTTAAGCTCAAATTCAAGCGACAGTTGCAGATTATTTTGACATGATGAACGATTTCAGTAAGTGCAGGGTAACTATTTAGCCATTTTAAACAAACATCTTTGCCTGTTGATATGCCGGAGATAGCAGCTAGGACATTATATTCCGTCCTGACGGATCGGCAGTGAGAGTAAACCGTTCTCATCATGAAGTTCCTGCTGAGTGTGGGGCTCCTTGGGTGGGGCCAGCTCTGCGGAAGGGTCGTCTGTCCTTCTGGGTCCTGGCATCTAACTGCTTGGACACAGGACCTGGCCCGGCCTCTTACTAACCATATACGCCTGGACACAATTCTTAAGCTCTTAGAGCCTCAACTCCTTCGTTTGCAAAATGAGCACTCACATTAGAGCTCACTCTGTGGGATGGTGATGGGATTTAGAAATACTTTTGCCAAATACAAGCATGGAGTCTCCACATACAGACCGCTCATTGGATGTTCGTTGTAATTGTGATGGAAGCATGCCCAATGCCTAGATTCTAGAAGCTTCTCAGGCAAGGGAGACAGATTAGTTCCTGAAACAACAACTTGTGTCCTGTTCTGTTTTATGTGAATGTGAGCAATTACTTCTTCCCAGGTAGTAAGATGGGTGACTCCCTGCCATTGGTAAGACTTTCCCTTCAGCTCACCAGGATGTAAACAGACCTGGCTGAGCTGATGCCAGATGGACTTAGGGTGTCTAAACAGATGTCCCTCCTCTGCCCGCAGGCTCTGAATCTGGTGGTGTGACAGTCCGGCACTGTGTCCCCATAGGGGACCCTATTAAGTGGGTTATATTGGTGGTGATGCCCAGCCCCTGGTGTCAATCAGAAACTCTATGCACCTCCTAACAACAGCGGCACTTCCTCCCCTTCTGGTGACTTGACCTTGGCAGCTTCTTAGAGGGCAGCCCGCTGTAGGACCCGGGAGGGTGACCAGTGCAAGGGTGCTGGGGTGAAACCAGAATGCCCCCTCTGCTTCTCGTGCTCAGCAAACATGGGGAAGTAAGGTCACATCTCTGAGCTGCAAAGGGTTGCTGGAGTCCCGTGAGTCAACACAGAAGGAAAGGCTTCGATAAGCAGTGAATAGGGCCAAGCCAGGGCAGGGAAGGCGTGGAAGAGCTAAGGAGGCCTCCATGCTTGCATAACCCTGAGAGTCAAGGCCCCAGGGAGTACCTCCCTCCCCCTCATCCCCACCCAGCCCTGGGCTTTACGCGATCAGCAATAATAACAGGTAACCTTGATCGCTACCTGGCACCGTTCTAAGTAGTTTCATAGGTGTTTACTCCTTTAGTCCTTACAACAATGCCAGTCTTATCCCCATTTGCAGGGGAGGGAAGTGATGCACAGAGAAGCTAAGGAATTTGCCCAAGGAGATATAGCTGGTGAGCAGTGCAGCCAGGAATTGATCCCAAGCAGGCAGATTCTAGAATCTAAGCTCTTAACCATTATGCAAAGCTGCTAAGTTATGCTGGTTCCTGGAGTAGGGAGCCAAACGCCATGGCCACGACCATGCCCCTTCCCAGCCCGCCCCCTGCCTCTGTCTCTAGACTCTTCTAGCACATGTTCCTTGCCTTCTAGCCAAAGCAACTCCATGGAGTGGCTCCACGGGGAGCCACTTTCATCAATACCTCTGTACTTTGCACCTGCTGTGCCCTCCACCTAGCCTTCCTAACACGCATCTCACTAGCCCCGGCTGGCAAACTCCTATCTGTTTTTCAAGACCCGTCTTAAGTTATGCCTCCTATGTGAAGCCTTCCTTGACCACCACCCCTAGACAGTTAATAGCGGACCCTCTGTGTCTTAGAGTACCTCAACCCTCCTTGGTGTCTTCAAGTCGCTGACTCTCAGGTGGCGTCTGGTGGGCAGACAGGCAAATGTACTACTCAGCTTACACAAGTACAGCAACCACTTCCCGCAGGGACTAAAAGCAGGAGAGCTCATACAAGCGTTGTGAGTGTCCCCCCAGGGTGGCTGTGACATTGACCGCTGAAGCACCGTCCCCTCTCGTGTCACTTCCTCGGGCTCTCATGGTCTGAGCATCCCATGCTCTGAAGGATCACCCAGAATTTAACAAAACGTATTTTTGCAAACCTGGCGCCTAAAATCCAATCACTACTTTGGTGCTTAACCCGAAATGCAGGGATCCACTCCACGGATGAGCAACGGCAGCCTTGGCCGGTGGACTTGAGAGAGGGATGTTGACGTGCAGTGAGACCTCTTCCTAAGAAAGGACGGGGCTGTTTTGGCCAGGACTTCTTCCCCGTATAGATTTGCTTTGGAATCTGACTCCCACGCAGGCTGTGACTAGATCAGCCGCGCTGATTCACGATTATACCACTTGGCTCCTGCGTTCCGTCTCCCGAGACATCCTGGGCTCTCCTGCAGAGCATTATTCATCTTAATAAACGTCTCCTGGTGTCCAGGCTGGGCCCAGGTCCTGCTGGAAGCTGCTTGGTCCGTCTTTGGTGGATGGAGAGTAACTGGAAGCCAAGCCCCCCAGGGAACCACACCCAGAATCGAGGCAGCTGGTTCTGGCCCATCTAAGAATGTTTGAATCACTGTGTGTCGGTCTTTTGAACTTTACTTGGCAAACCGGGGCCAGATAACTTGCCTAGTGCGTGTCTGGTAGAATCCCCTTCTTTGAGTTTCTTTTCCTTGCGTGTGCTTCCCTTGAAAAGAAATAGCATGACAGGGAGAAGAAATAATAGGGACGTGTGTAGGATATCCTGTGATCCGGTGATTAATGAATGGTGAATAATGAATGGTGATTAAAACAATTGGAAATTCCCGCCTGAGAAGCCACTGGTGAGGCAGAAACTAGCAAAGTTGTCCTAATAAGGAAAGGTCGGAAGGCAGGAGAGTGAAGAAGAGAAATGTGATTCATGAGCAGCAGCTCAGAGCCTGGGAGCCTGCCCGAGCCCACAGAGCCCAGGAGCCCACGCGCTGCTTCCGCGAGGCTTGGCTTGGATTTCTTTCCCCCTGGAAGACCTCGAAATCACACTAGAATCTGGAGCGTGGTCTGAGTTTCTGTGAACCCGGGTAATTGATCTTCCAAAATATGACACCAGAGGAATACCAGACTCCTCGGGAGGCAAAAGCAAGAGATGCTGAAGGAGAAAACACCCAACCACTTTCTTTAACAGTGCATTTGTTAAGCTGACCCCGTGGGGGGTGGCCGTGGTGGTAGTGGGCAGCTGAGATTTATTCCAGTGTTGGGATTTCCAGTTTCAGGGTATGATTAATGATGGTGAGTGTAGAAGAGGAAAATGTGCAAGCAACATGTCTTTCTGACGCTCGGAGCCTCTGTGATGAGTTGTAAGTTATTTTACTCAAGCAATGAGGGTCTCTCTGCTACTGAGTGGTAGAGCTGGGGCAAGGTGGGGAAGGGGAGTCCAGAATCCAAGTATGTCCATGGTTGGATAATTAGCCTCTCACTCCCCAACTGACCCCTCTGCTAATCTATGCAAATATATGCATCATTGAGGATGAGGAGAGCAGTCCTATGCGAGATGTGTCCTTGACTGTGACCCCAGGAAACATCAGGCAAATCGATCTTTACTGATTTATAAAAGTTGCTGAGCCTGGGCTTTACTGCGCATGTGTTTTCTCTGGGTGATGTGCTGGGAAGAGAGTGGGGATTCTCCAGTCCCAGGTACTGAAGGAGAGCTATGAACCGTGGCTGGGCAGCGGAATGTGCTGGGCTGGCCGCCAGGAAGGCAGAACAAGAGGGAACACGGTGAGATGATAAAAGTACGCTCATCTGAAGTGAGCCGTTGCTCCCTTTCAACGTTTCATCTTCTTGATTTGCAAAACAAGTTAGAATGAAAATCTGGGTTATTTCGATCCAAAATAAAAAATATAAATACCAGTTAACATTAGCGATGCGTGGAGGAAGGATTGGGGTGTTCAATAACAAGTTGGGACAGTTGGCTTTCCATATGGGAAAAAATAGTAAAAGTGAATCCCTACCTCCCAGCCCAGACAAAACAAAGTGTTTCCAATACAGATTCCCAGGTCCCAGGGTGGGCGTTCCGGACCTCAGGACTTCATCTTTCTTGAAGCCCTCCAGAGACCATTTAGAAACGGGGGCACCTGGGTGGCTCAGTCAGTTGAGCATCTAACTCTTTATTTCAGCCCAGGGTCGTGGGATCAAGCCTCGTGTGGGGCTCTATGCTCAGTAGGGAATCTGCTTGGGGTTTTCTCTCTCTCTCTCTCTCTCTCTCTCTCTCCTTCTGCCCCTCCCCTGCTCTCTCTCTTTCAAGCAAATAAATAAATAAATAAATCTTAAAAACAAAAAACAAAAAGGATCCCCTGGTCTGGACTATTAACTACCTGGAGGCAGGGACTCCAGCAGTTTTTGCTGTTAAATCATTTGCTCCAGGTCTGGTCCCCTAGAACATATTATGAACCCACTGTTTATGGAATGAATACAGGATTTCCAAGATTCTAAAACAAAAACTTTTTTTTCTAAAAAGGATCATCCATTTTTCTTTGCTGTAGAACAGATTGTCACATACCCAGAATTAGTTGTAGGTACCAACCTGCCTCCAAGCACGAGGGAAAAGCTGGGGGGAGGCATCGTGGCGAGATTAGCCTTGTTCCCGAAATCTCATTTAAAGATATTTGAAAATATTACCCATACCATGAGAGAAACAAGACCCACCCCAAAATATTATTAAACCATATTTTAACTATGCTCGTGACTACTCTTTGTTTCATTTATTAAGTGCCTGCTTTGTGCAGAAACACAATCTTCCTAACACAAGTTTTTCCCTCTTTTTTGTTTATTAAGGCATAACTTACATATAATCAACTTCACCAATTTTAAGTGTGTAGGCGATGAATTTTGGCATCTGGATACAATGTATAATCCCCTCCATGGTCAAGATTCAGAATGGTTCTCGGGTCCTACAAAGGCTCCAACCCCTGCCCCCACCTCCCTGGGCAGACAACTGCTGATCTGCTTCGGATCTAACACTTTATTAAAATAACAATAAGCAGGGGCACCTGGGAGGCTCAGGTCATGATCCCTGTGTCCTGGGATCAAGCCCCACATAGGGCTCCCAGCTCAGCCAGGAGTCTGCTTCTCCCTCTTCCTCTGCCTCTCCCCCTGCTTGTGCTCTCTCTGTCTCTCTGTCTCTCAAATGAATAAATAAAATCTTTAAAAAAAAAAAAAAAAGAGTAGAGAAGAAACGGGCAACCTCACTAGCCCGGCTACAGTCCTGAGGCGATGCCACTTACTGTGACAGTGACCTAGCCCCGCCGGAGACCCGGAATTGGAGGCCACAAAGGCGCATACCACGCTTTCCAAAACTGGGTGTTCCAAGAATTTTTTGCCAATAGCGTGGTAAGACCCTTTGATGATTTCAGGAAAAGAGCACAAGGTTAGCATACACCACTTGGATATCAGTCTGATAACTGGGATATCAGTCTGATAACTGGGTTTCTGAACACAGGTCTAGCTTCATTTTAATCTGATGTCTTCAAGAACCCCTGGGCCTCCAGCACATGCGCTCGCTCTCTCTCTCTCTCTCTGAAGATTTTACATGGCTACGCTGCTTGAAGATGAAGCACTGGAGTAAATAAGCTTCTGCCTCAGAGAGTGTCTTCTCTCTCTCTGAAACTGTTAATTAAGAAGCTCAGAGCCCCGGGTTCCCACCAAGATTGATTAGCCCAGACTGAAATCCAGGGGTGATGGTATGTCTGTGAGATACTTCCAAAGACAGCCAGGCAAGAATATGGAGATGAGAGTTTTCACGGGAGCCCCTGAGAGGCTCCTGCCTTCTGCCTCCACATAGGCTTTCAGCACTGCCTAGATCCTGAACCTACCAAGGAAAAAGGCAGGGCAATTCCTGTTGTCATAAGGTAGGCAGGTGCTCACATTCTGATCATGGGCAGCAAGAACAAATGAACACGTAACACAGTGGTCTCAGTCAAAGACCTCAACAGGGGCGCCTGGGTGGCTCAGCGGTTAAGCGTCTGCCTCCGGCTCAGGTCATGATCCTGGGGTCCTGGGATCGAGCTCCACAATAGGCTCACTGCTCAGCGGGAAGCCTGCTTCTCCCTCCCCCACTCCCCCTGCTTGTGTTCCTTCTCTTGCTGTCTCTCTATCAAATAAATAAATAAAATCTTAAAAAAAAAAAAAAAAAAAGAATAGAGCAGGGAGGGACAAAAAGCAGAAAGACTGGGAATGGGAGGTGAAGGGAACTATTTAGGGAGCTGGTCAGGGAAGGCTGCTCTGAGGTGACCTTTCAGCTGAGACAGGAATACCAAAAAGAACCCAGCTGTTGCTAGAGAAAGAGCGTTTTTAGAAATCAGAACCAGCATGTGCAAAGGCCCTGGGGATGTGAAAGAGGGTAGTGTATTCAAGAAGACAAAGGAGGCCCAAACACAGTAACCAAACCAGAGAGTGGGGGTACAAGCTGAAGTTGGAGAGATTTAGACATTTTGCTCCAAAAAATGCAAACTTAAGCCGACTTGAAAGCCAAGTTGGGAAGGCAGCTGAGCTGGGGCGCCAGCATTCCAAGCCATGTGTGGCGGCCGGGCTGTAGTCAGGAATGCTGACAAAGTGGCAAAGTCACTTCTTCCTTAGGTACCGATGATCATAGACTCAGAGCTGGCCAGAAACGTAGAATTATTCTAGCCCAACCCCCTCACTTTACAAATGAAGGAACAGAGGCTCAAAGAGGGTAAAGGTCTTCCTGATAAAACAGAGAAAATGTTTGCAGTTTATTATCACAGATTGAGGGTTCAATTTCCACTACTGTAAAAAGAGCTGCGGCTGGCCAGCCTAGAGCAGAGTGAACAAGGTAGGGGAGAGGTGCCAGAGGAGGTTGACAAAAGTCCCAACATGTATCACACACAGCGGCTAGCCTAGGAAACACAGTGCACTCATACCTTCCTGTGGGAGGAAAAACACACAACTCTCATGGCAGCCAGCAGTTTTGATCAAATGAAAACACGTGGCTGGTCAAAAACTGGAAAGCAGGGGCGCCTGGGTGGCTCAGTGGGTTAAAGCCTCTGCCTTCAGCTCAGGTCATAATCCAGGGTCCTGGGATCGAGCCCCACATCGGGCTCTCTGCTCTGCAGGGAGCCTGCTTTCTCCTCTCTCTCTCTGCCTGCCTCTCTGCCTACTTGTGATCTCTGTCAAATAAATAAATAAAATCTTAAAAAAAAAAAACCAAATAACTGGAAAGCAGAGGCACCTGGATGGCTCAGATGGTTAAGCGTCTGCCTTTGGCTCAGGTCATGATTCCAGGATCCTGGGATCGAGCCCCACTTCTGGCTCCCTGCTCACCGGGGAATCTGCATCTCCCTCTCGCTCTGCCTCTCCCCCTGCTTGTGCTCCCTCTGCCTCCTTCTCTCTCTGTGTCAAATGAATAAATAGAATCTTTAAAAATAAAAAAACTGGAAAGCACTCAAATGTCCCTCAACAAGTATGTGGATAGATAAACAGGAGTTGATACAGGCAACAGAATATCACTCAGCAATAAAAAGAAACACATTATGAATCCCTGCGGGAACACGAACACGGAGTAAACTCCCAACCACGTTGAGCAAAGGAACAGGGTACAAAAGAGAACATGCTGTAGGATTCTGTTTAAATGAAGGTCTGGATCAGGCAATGGAGAGTTCTCTGGGACCAGAAGCTGAGGTTGACTATAAAGGGACATTAAAGGAACATCTAGAAGGGGTGAAGATTTTTTATACCTTGACTGTTGTGGTGGTCATGTGTACATACGTTTGTTAAAACACTTAAAATGAAAAAGAAAAGACACTTAAAATGAGTGGGCCCTTTTTAATGTATATAAATTATATCTCAATAAAGTTGATTTTAAAAAATACATTGTTAGGGGCACCTGGGTGGCCCAATTGCTTAAGCATCTGTCTTCGGCTCAGGTCATGAGCTCAGGGTCCTTGGATAGAGCCCCACATGGGACTCCCTGCTCAGTGGGGAGCCTGCTTCTCCCTCTCCCTTGCCCCCCCCCACTCATGCCAGCTCTCTCTCTCTCTCTCTCTCTTTCAAATAAATAAATAAAATCTTTTTGAAAAAATTTTCCCTGGCCTCCACTATTGCGTGTGTATATATACTGGGCCTGTGAAGCGCTCGGGTCGGGAGACAGCAGCTCTTTGCAAACAAAGACGTCCCCGGAGAGGAAGACAGTTTCTGTACGTGGACTTTGGTCTACAGTCAATATGGAGACAGGGTGTGGCAGTTCCTCTGATCACTATGTAATGCTGCACAGATGGGGTATGAACACATACTGCTCGAAACATCTAGGCTGTGGTCTAGTGTTTTTAAGTTTTAGAAAAATTCATCAAGCAAACGAGACGCGTGTCCATACCCCATCAGCAACCGGCATCTTCTTTCTCATTGGTAAGGACATCACTGTCATATTACATCACCCCCCGCACCCCTTCTCAGATCTGGAGGGAGGGAACAAAGATGTCAAAGAGAGCATACTTCCTGCACCAGTGGAAGGGGACAGCAGCAATTTGGGAGACCTAAATAAATCATCCTGCTCACTCCATTTTTCTTTCCTCCTCCAGGAGTTTCTGAGATTGCCCTGCCGCACGGAAGTGGCATTACGGTTTTCATAAAGCCTGGGACCTCACCCCTGGGACCCCCGCCACTGAAGCCCTGTTACATCAGTAGTTCTAAAAAACATAAAACCTCATTGACCATCAAATCTGGAGAAAAAGAGGTCTTTTTCTTCACCTGCCATGACCCAGAGAAGCACTTTATCATTGAGATCCAGAAGAATATTGGTAAGTACATACTCACCAATGTTTGGCCTCCCTGCCACTGTTTTGGGGACGGGGGAAATGCCTCTAATGCTGAAACTCACACTTTTTAGCTGTAATGTGGCTGCTGGTGGTTCTCAGCCCTTTACACAGGTTACATTGTTGAAGATCCAAAATAGCTCTAGGAGAAACTCACAAAGACCTTGACTTGCCTAAGATAGCATAGCTATTAAGTAGAAGCAGGGCAAGAACCCAAGTGCTCTGCAGAGCATTGTGCCACACTGTTTCTTGACAGAGCTATAGATCTTCCTTCAGGTCTGGAATGCTCCAGCAGATGTGCTAAGTTTAAAGTGTTTGAACTAAAGCTTGAAAGCTAATTTAATTCAGATTTAAACTAATTAAATTCTAAGCTAAAATTTTGCTGACAAGGAGCAGAAAGCAAGGGAGCGGGAAGGCAAAGAAATTGGAGGGACCCCTGGGTGGCCCATCGATGGAGTTCGAGACTCTTGATCTTGGGATTGTAGGGTCGAGTCCCACATTGGGTATAGAGGTTACTGTAAAAATCTTAAAAGAAAGAAAGGAAAGAAGGGAGGAAGGAAGGGAAAGAAATTGGACAGCTGGGTACATAAGGCTGGGGAGGTGGGTCCTAGAGGCACAGTGGGGAAAACAGCAGCTTTGAGGCCTAAGGGAGCTGGGTCTGGCTTCAAGCTTCAGGCTTCTGATCATGTGAGCTCATCACGTGGCTTTAAATGAGTCACTTAACTGTTTTGTGATTCGGTGTTTTCTTCTATAAAATAAGAGTCAATGTACCAACCAGCAGGGCTCTTTTGAGGGTGAGATAAACTAATGGCCTAAAAATGTTTGACACACAAGGTAACAAACTGCAGCTATGTGGGACTCTTGTTATTCTTCATCATTTGAACTTGGGATGGGAAGGAGATTGACACAAGATATAAGCACCAGGCAGAGAGAATTAAATGTAGAACTTCCTAATTGCTTTAAGGTGGGCATGCCGACTAGTAGCCTAGATGTAGTAAGATCAAGGAGAACATGATTTGGGACCCCATCAAAGCCATACTCAGAAAATTTATTTTGCTTTTCATTGAAAATAAATAAATCAGACAATAGATAAGCAAGAAAAGGGAGTAAAATAAACCTTGGGAAGAAGTTCAGAAAACCGAAAGGAGGGCGTCTAGGTGGCTCCGTCCGTTAAGTGTCTGATCCTAGAGTCCTAGAGTCAGTCAGTTAAGTGTCTGATCCTAGATGCAGCCCCGTGGCAGGCTCCCTGCTCAGTGGGGAGCCTCAAATAAATAAAATCTTTAAAAAGAAAGAGAAATTAAAGTACTTACCAGCAGCTTTAAATCTAAATCTGGGGACACCTGGGTGGCTCACCTGGTTGGACGACTGCCTTCGGCTCAGGTCATGATCCTGGAGTCCTGGGATCGAATCCCAGCATCGGGCTCCCAGCTCCACGGGGAGTCTGCATCTCTTTCTGACCTTCTCCTCACTCATGCTCTCTCTCACTGTCTCTCTCTCAAATAAATAGATAAAATCTTTTTAAAAAAATTTTTTACGGGGCGCCTGGGTGGCTCAGTGGGTTAAGCTGCTGCCTTCGGCTCGGGTCATGATCTCAGGGTCCTGCGATAGAACCCCTCATTGGGCTCTCTGCTCAGTAGGGAGCCTGCTTCCCCCTCTCTCTCTGCCTGCCCCTCTGCCTATTTGTGATCTCTCTCTCTCTGTCAAATAAATAAAGCCTTTAAAAAAAAACAAAAACAACTGCATCTGATAACTAAAACTAAGGCACTGTTCTCTATAAAGACTAATTAAATAGACAAATCTCTGACTATTCCCCTGGAAAAAAAAGAAAGAGAACATACAGATACACAGTATTGAAAGGATAAATGTTGACTGAATGACATTTACAGAGACGATTTCTAAAATAGGCTATGCAAAACATTATGATAATAAGTGTGAAAATATGAATAAAAGGACTAATTTGGGGGACAAATGCAATGAGCCAGATTGACTCTGATGAAGTTAGGAGATCTAAATAAATAAATAACCAAGGAGAAGTTTGGAAACCGTGTCCAAGACGGAAGAAAGCAGGGTTTGGGTCAGTTAGACATGGTTTCATAGAGAATCCTATAAAGTTTTAAGGAGAAGATAAGTTCTTATATTTAAACCATTCCAGAGGAGGGCTGGCAAATCTTTTCTGAGAAAGGCTGGATAGTAAATCTCAGATTGTCTCCAAACCAACCGCTTGAGCTCTGCTGTGACAGGAGGAAATAACCACAAATAGGGAAACATGGACAGTGATGTCCCACATGTTTATGCTTGGTGGCCAGGATAGGGCTGGGCTGGTCCCATGAACTGTGATTTGGTGACCCCTGTCCTAGAGCACAGAAAGAAGTGAATTTTCATAGTTGATGTAATAAGATTCTTACAAACCTAATATCAAAATGTACCAGGGCGCTAAAACGAAGCAAAACACAAAACCCTCACTGTCTAAAGAGGGTTAAGAGATCCCATGAGAGCCCAGCAGGAGCCAATCCATGTGGCCCTGGGCACATTGGAGGTGTGGCTGGAAACCCCTGAGAGGACTGGCTTTTTTTTTTTTTTCCGAGATTTTATTTATTCATTTGAGAGAGAGAGAGCATGAGCAGGGGGGAGGGGCAGAGGGAGAAGCAGACTCCCTGCTGACCTAGGAGCCGGGACGTGAGACTCAATCTCAGGACCCAGGGATCACGACCTGAGCTGAAGGCAGATGCTTAACCGACTGAGCCATCCAGGTGCCCCAGAGATGGCTTGATATAATGGAGTTTCACTGAGCTCCTGAAAATAGTTCCTGTCTTTACCTCTACACAGAATTTAGCTTTAGCTACCTTCGTTGCCTTTTCATCTCACCCCGTTTCATAGGTAAGGCAGCACGATGTGTTGGCAAAAACTCGGGTGGACCAAACACAAGCCTGGGCTTTCGTCCTGGGATTGCATGCGCTGCAAACAGGCTTGTCGCCCAGACTCCAGGACCGCCTTGCAAAACTGAGAGTTCAGGCAGGAATGACCTCGGAGGTCTTAGCCAGCTCTGAAATTCTCCTGTGATCCCACTTTGCGTTGGTGGTCCTTTCAGACACCCCACTGGAGCGGCACTAGGGGTGGGGAGAGTTCCTGTTCCAGAGGCCAGAAGCCACTGCGCCTTTAGGATGCCCTGCACCAGACACAGCAAAGTCTCCCTTTTCTGAGTGGCTTCTATCACTTCTTCTACGGGCTCATTTTCTCCTTAAGAGTAATGTTTCTTGCTTCGTTTCAAAAGGCTGAGGAAACAAGATACATCAAAGGATGTCATTAGCTGTTTGCCTATTAAAAAAAAAAAAAAAAATTCAACGGCACTGGTCGTAAAACAGCAGCATGACAGCCCCGAGGCAGAATGATAACTGTGCCTCCGGGTTCCAGCCGTGAAGGGGGTTGTAAGTTCCGAGTACTCGGTATATTGATGGAAAAACCAGTCTTAAAAGGCTGAGCTCAGCACTGTGCCTTCACAACTATGAGACTGTGACTAACTCAGACCCAGGGGAACATGGGTATCCCAGAGTCCAGGTTCCATTGCAAAGGGCCCCCATCTGGCTTACTAAGTCTGGAAAACACAGTCGTTAGGAGATATCTTGCGTCTGGTTCTCTGGAAGCAGAGCCTGATGCGGGGATTCTTCAGTCATCTGTCCAGAGGGTGCCCTTGGAGCGAGGAAGCCGTGAGAACATAGAGCCAAGGGAGGAAGCAAATGAAGTGTGATTTTAGCTGAAGTGTAGCCACAGGCTGATGTGGGCATTGCCAGGCTGTGTCCCTTAAAACAAGGACGTCAGGGTTTTTCACCCCTACCTTGGGGAATAGTGATTGGCTGTGGGCTGCTACCTACCCTGGGAGGGGAGGAGATGCAGTTGGTCCCTTCAGTTGGGTCTCTGGCCCAAGGGGGTTCCCCGCAGCCCCCCAGCTTCCCCTCCAGCACCCATATGGCCAGGAGATCGTGCCTTTGCCTGGTAAGGGAGGCGAGGGCAGGCAGCGTCTGCTCCAGGGGTCAGGAGAGGTCCTGTTGGTGACCAAACTTGCTTTTGTGACTGTGTTTCAGACTGCATGTCAGGCCCCTGTCCGTTTGGGGATGTCCAGCTTCAGCCCTCAATATCGACGCTGCCCACCCTCAACAGAACCTTCATCTGGGACGTCAAAGCTCACAAGAGCATTGGTCTAGAGCTGCAGTTCTCCATCCCTCGCCTGAGGCAGATTGGGCCCGGGGAGAGCTGTCCAGACGGAGTCACTCACTCCATCAGTGGCCGCATTGATGCCACCACAGTCAAGATCGGGACCTTCTGCAGCAACGGCACGGTGTCCCGCATCAAAATGCAAGAAGGGGTGAAAATGGCCTTACACTTGCCCTGGTTCCACAACCGGAACTTCTCCGGCTTCAGCATCGCAAACCGGTCTTCTATAAAACGTAAGCGCGCCCTCCATCTCTGCCGCCCCCCACTCCACACTCCCCCCGCCCGTCAGTTTGGCCCAGGCTGAAACCTACAAACCCCACCCCCTGTTCTAGGTCTGGAGCAGATGTCCGCACTATTGTATGATTCCCCCTGAATTCCTCCAAGGAAGATCCCACTCTTCTGGAGGTGGTGCAGATCCCCTGGTGTGAACCCAGCCTTCTCCATTAAGCAAACTGCGTGGCCACTCTCTTTCCTTGGTCTTTTGTGCCCCTGAGGTTTGTTTTCAAACAGGAAGTGGGATGGATCTACAGACCTCCTCCCTCGATTACCTCATTGTTGATTCTTTTGTCCCATCTTCGAGCCCTTTCACATTTCCCGTAATTGTACCCTTGGTGTGCTGGAGCCAGTTCATACCCGTTCATGACAGCTGGTGGTTGAACATTCAGGAATTTTGTGAGCTGATGCTAAACAGAGCCCATTCATAGAAATAAAACGGTATAAACTTACAGTGAGGATAACTTCATTTAGATGCTCAAAACTCATCACCTCCTAATTATTTTGCTGCATTTGACTGTTACCCATACCCTTGAGATTATTGATATCGATCATACCTCTGTGGCCAAAATGCCATACAGACGGGCAAACTACTGCCCGTCTGCTCCAAACTCCACATTCATATCCTGTTGGTGGCTTGAAATCAGCCCTGGTGGGAGTATTCACAGCAAGGAAATGGGCAGACACTACAAATTAGGGCTTTGATTTTTCCTCCTGCTGGGTCGGTCCTTCAACATTTAGTCACCCACCCCAGATGTATCCTTATCTGGGAATAAGACCACACCCAGAGTTCAGTCGCTGAGGGTCGCTCTCACAGCTTCCTTACCCTGCTGCCTTTCCGGCAGGGTTAGGGTCTGGGACAGGGTCTAATCGCCTCCTGTTCTCGTCTGGGTCTGACTCCCGACAGGACTGTGCATCATAGAATCTGTGTTTGAGGGTGAAGGCTCGGCAACGCTGATGTCTGCCAACTACCCAGATGGCTTCCCCGAGGACGAGCTCATGACTTGGCAGTTTGTCATCCCCGCGCACCTGCGGGCGAGCGTCTCCTTCCTCCACTTCAATGTCTCCAACTGCGAGAAGAAGGAGGAGCGGGTCGAGTACTACATCCCGGGCTCCACCACCAACCCTGAGGTGTTCAGGCTGGAGGACAAGCAGCCCGGGAACATGGCCGGGAACTTCAACCTCTCTCTGCAGGGCTGTGACCAAGATGCCCAAAACCCAGGGGTCCTCCGGCTGCAGTTTCAAGTTTTGGTCCAACATCCACAAAATGAAAGCAGTAAGTGAGCCCCAATTTCCTTTCCCCGCTCCTCCTCCAGCTCCTTCTTTCGTTCCTGGGTAGTCTACGTGGCGTGAGGTCCCTTTCCTATTTTTCTTCCGTGGCTTTGGGCACATTTGGACTCTGGACTTCAGAAGAGTTTCAGGAAGTGTGTTGCCAGGCAGTGAAACAGGCTCATGGGTGAATGCCTGGCATGGTCTCCATTTCAACACAGTAAGAAGCAAATGGGAAATTGCAGGCTATTTTTTTAAACAAAGGGGTTGGAAGGTTACTTTTACTTTCTTTTTTTTTTTTTTTTTTTTTGGAGAGAGAGAGCATGAGCTGTGGGGAGATGGTCAGGAGGAATGAGAAAATCTTAACCAGGTTCCACACCCAGCACAGAGCTTGATGTGGGGCTCCATCTCGTGACCTGAGTGAAAGAACTGGACATTTAACTGACTGAGCCCCCCAGGCATTCCCAGAAGGTTACTTTCTAGATCACCTGTCTTGACCCTCCGTGTGAATCAGAATGGCACCAGGACCGTCGGCTGGTGGACCCTGTTTAATTGGCCGAGTGTCCCGTACCATGCACACACACACTCCGTGCCGAGCCTTGACCTAAGCACACCACTTAGTCTCAGCTAAGCCTTAGTACAACCTTATACGGGAGGCAGGAATTATCCTCAATTACATGAAAAAACAGGAGGTTCAGAGACCGTTTAGAACTAGCCCGACGTTATGCAGCTTGTCAGGAACTGAGCAAACCTCAGAACCCAGAGCCCGTGCTCTGGGTCACTCTGAACCCCGGCTGTGTTGATGAGAACGAGGTTGCTCATCCCTTTACACACATCACACATTTACTGAGATGCCGTGAACCCAGAAAAGGTGCATCAGGGCCAGGACTAGGACAAAGTGCCCGGCATGCAACACAGAAGGAGGCACCCCTTCTGAGACGGAGGTGCTCCCCCTCAGGGTGCTGTACGTACAAAGTCAACCCCTGAGGGCGAGTGCTTCCTTGAACTTGGCTCCATGGGGGGCAGTGTAGATATTGAAACCAAAGGTCCGAGAGGAGTTCAGAGTGGCTGTTCCTGGGGCCTATCAGCTGGAGTCTATGAAGGACCAAGGGTATGACTGGTTGTCTTGAGCCTGTGACATGGTCTCAGGAGTTCTGTCCCAAAGGACTGATTCTCAGCCTGTTTTGATCAGTATTTACCTCCGGGAAGTAGACGGAGCCAGGCAGAAATGGTTAAGTGGCAACATGACGTTTATTTCAGTAGAGCTGATCAACATCTGGAAAGCCACCGTGTGGGACCCACCCCAGGGGCTGCCCCTTGGATGCTGCCTGGGGAATACCCTCTGGGTTTTTCCGGAAGCTGCAGCCCCAGCATGACCTAAGATGCCTTTTGATTTACAATAACCGTATAGATGGCATCACTGAGTGCGTGTGTGTCGGCCAACACATTTTTGTGATTCCACTGTCACAACTGCATCATCGCAATGTTGAAAACAGCCATGTAAACATCTGGAGATGGTGTGGGTTTGAGTTTAGGAGACCAAGGGATTTGATTGTCTTTTGTTTATGCTGATTTATTGCATTGCCTGGAACAAGAGCTCAGTTGGTTTCCGCAACTCATCAAATTGTTAAACCGACTTTAGCCAAACCACAACCCAGAAGAGGTTTGCAGGAGGTCCTGGAAACTCCCAGGACTTCAAGGCCGGAAGCGCACGGCAGGTTGGCAGGAATTCCAGGAGGACACTCATGGCAGAGCCTGGCACGTTCCAGCATACTGGAGTGGCCCAGATGGTTGGTGCCCCTCATTGCCACCGTCAGGGGCTCTATGTGTTGTTTCTGCTCTTTCTTGGCCTTGAAATGAGAAAGAGGAAGGTTTGGGGTGGGGAGATGCTTCAGGAGATTGAGTGCCTTGGTTAGAAGCCTCTGCCTTTCCTTCCTGTGAGAGTGTGGAGGGAGGCAAACCTCCTGCGGCTGGTCCGCCAATGGAGGCCTCCCTCCTGCTGCCCAGGCCAGGGTTTCTTGCCCCTTTATTGTCCCCCTTTGTCCCCAGCAGAAGAAACAACCGTCCAAGCCAAAGCCACGACTCCAAGTGCGCTTGTGGGGGCGGGGTTTGCATTCATCACACACCATGATGTCGATCTGTCTGCACATCTGGGTCCCCCTGAATTCCTCCCAATCAGGAATTTGTTTTATTCCTCCGTCTTCCCACACCCACCACGGTTTCTGGCACATTCCAGGCCCTTTGTAAGTCTTTATCCTAATCTGAGGCAACCCAAAGTGGCCCAAGAACCGGAGGCACCATCCAATGGCACAGCCCATCGGAAGGGGCAGGTGGATATGCCTCGGTGGGGGCATCCAGGAGAGTGGCTGTCCCAGGAATCCCAGGAAGCCAGATGAGGGGAAGAGTGTGAGAAAGAAAAGCAGGAGACCTTCTCAAGCCTAGAGACTGGCTGTCAACAGCAGCCACGCAAAGCCAAAGCCTCAGCAAGAGCAGCGGCAGCCATCAGAGCCCCGGCCGGCGCCCAGGACCCTCATCCTACCCTCCACAGCAGGACTTGACCACAGTGGGCCCACATTGCCAAAAAAAAAAAAAAAAAGATATAAAAATATAAACGATCTCTAAAGGTAGGAAGCTGAGATATTACCTTGAACCTAATTGTCTGCTCCCCAAATCCCTGCTGTCAACCCTCTCGCTACTTTGTTGTGTTTTTTTTTTATTTTTGTTTTTTGTTTTTTAAGATTTTGTCTATTTTTTGAGAGAGAGAGAGCATGAGCAAGGGGGAGCAGGGAGCCTGATGCAGGGCTCCATCCCAGGACCCCTGGATCATGACCTGAGCTAAAGGCAGACACTTAACTGACTGAGCCACCCTCCTTTGCTCAAGATTATCGGATAGGCAGGCGCCTGGGCTCCCTGCTCAGCGGGAAGCCTGCTTCTCCCTCTCCCACTCCCCCTCCTTATGTTCCCTCTCTTCCTGTGTCTCTATCAAGTAAATAAATAAAATCTTTTTTAAAAAATAAAATAATAAGGGGCACCTGGGTGGCTCAGTGGGTTAAGCCTCTGCCTTCGGCTCAGGTCATGATCCCAGGGTCCTGGGATCGAGCCCCACATCGGGCTTTCTGCTCTGCAGGTAGCCTGCTTCCTCCTCTCTCTCTGCCTGCCTCTCTGCCTACTTGTGATCTCTGTCAGATAAATAAAGAAAAAATCTTAAAAAAATAAATAAATAAAATAAAATAATAATATTTTAAAAAATATATCAGATAGGCTCAAACTAGACCCAGAGTAGACTAGGAGAAGCCCTCCAGGGGTGTCTTTCCATGGCTTGACCACAGACATGCTATGAGGAATGTGGGCTGCCCTGGGCCTGCTGTGACCATGTTTGTGAGCACTGACCACTTAGGCTGCCCAAAGCACACAGCTCAGATTGGTTCAAGAGCTCGACTCACATTCATCTCTACCGAACAAATCTTGTTTTTCAGTGTTCCATTTTGCACTCTCTTCTTTATTTTTTAATTTTTTTGATAGTACAATACAGCTGACCCTTGAACAACGTGGGTTTGAACTGCATGGGTCCACTTATACACAGATTTTTTTTTTCCAATAAATACAATATGATACTGTAAAAGGATTTTCTCCTTAAGATTTTCT